>NW_009259967.1:1721928-1730561 GCF_000687185.1 Egretta garzetta
AGGTGGGGGCATTTACCAACCAACAACGGTAGTAGGCGTTATTGTTATCTGTACCTACAGCGCTACGAACACGCGTAGCGCCACGTACTACCGCTCCAAAAAGCAGGCACGGAAGACCGCAGGTACCTCAGCGGTGAGAGGCCACTGATGTCCTGCTGGGCCAGCCTGGCCAGGGCAGCTGCACGTGGGAAATCCATTCCGGCAGCGACTTGAAAGACAGAGGGACAAGCACGTGTGCTTGTGCCCGGGCTGTGCAGCGTGTGATAAGCCTCAGTCCTCCTCCAGGACTTCTGGAGAAGCCCAGAGGGGGCTCCGAGCATCCTGAGAGAGGGAGAAGGGAAACCAAGGCCCGGCTGTGAGGCTGCAGAGGTTTCGCAGGAAGAGGGACCTCATACAGGCTCAAAGAGCCTCATAAGCTCCTTCGGGCCTCCATGCGGCGACAGCTTCTCGCACCACTCTGAGTTAGCAGCCTTACAGCAGGTACAGGGGATCCTGACAGCGGCCTGAGCAGGGAAGGAGTTATCCACAGCCGAGAAGGAAGGCATCTCGGGGGAGGCTGCCTGGTCGAGCTATGGAAGAGAAGGTGCGTGATTCCAAACAGCAGCTTCCCCTTTCTGCTCTCATTCTCGCTTCTGGTAACAGGAGATCAGAGAATCATAGAATCGTTTAGGTTGGAAAAGACCTTTAAGATCATCAAGTCCAACCTAAGATCATCAAGTCCAACCATTAACCTAACACTGCCATCCCACCACTAAACCATGTCCCTAAGCACCACATCTACACCTCTTCTAAATACCTCCAGGGATGGGGACTCAACCCCTTCCCTGGGCAGCCCATTCCAATGCTTGACAACCCTTTCGGTGAAACATTTTTCCCAATGTCCAATCTAAACCTGCCCTGGGGCAACTTCAGGCCATTTCCCCTCCTCCTATTCCCCATTATCAGGCAGAAGAGGCCGACCCCCACCTCACTACACCCTCCTGTCAGGCAGTTGCAGAGGGCTATCAGGTCTCCCCTCAGCCTCCTCTTCTCCAGGCTAAACAACCCCGGTTCTCTCAGACGCTCCTCATAAGATTTTGTGCTGATCGCATGAATATCTAGGTAGTTAATACAGCAAGGGAAGTTTTTCTTTTTTCAAAGGGGGGAAAGAAGCTCTTGCTACATGGTGTTGGGTGAAAATACAGGATCTCCTTGAACAATTCACTTGGAAGAAATTTTGAGTTCAAGTGAAGAATGCTTATTTTCAGTTACTCCAGAGGAGATTTGAAATTACTTTATTAAAGTAAGTGGATTTAGTTTTGTGTTACCTTGGGTTAAGTGCTAGGAATTTAGCCACACTGCACCAGTATGCATATTTCCCTACTAAAAAGGCAGGATAGCATAAGTTATTTTCTAATGGTAAAGAAGGAGGCATTAACGCCGTATTTGAAGTGGAAGTTTTTGCCCCTGTGTCATGCAACTGCCAGGGAAATGTCGCAAAGGATGAGCAAAGGACTGCAGCCTGCCTACCTCGGGCAGTAATTACTTTCCTGGCTTGTAGTAGTTTGCTTGTGGTGTATTTCATTTAAAAGAAGGTCTTTTCCATATAAATTTGGAAAAAAAGAGTATATATATTACATATATACATATACATACATATATGCATGTGTCTATATTCTGGTAATGAGAAAAAGCAGTGTAGGAGATATGCAGCATCAATGGCATGCCTTCAGTAAGGTCAAGAACAAGACCGAAGACAAGTCTAAGCACACTGAAAAAAAAATCCAACCCTCAAAATCATGAGGCTTTCAGTGAGTGAATTAGTTAGCCTAAAGTCAACCCAATTACTGTCTCTCCAGTGTTGATTCTAATTCCTTCTGGATATTTTTATTCCTTTCCTTGAGCTTCCCTCAGGCTGATTTCTGAGTTTTTAAGCTAATTTTTAGGTTTGGGTTTGTTTGTTTTGGAAACTTCAGAATATTTGTAGTTTTCACGCAGCAGATATCATGGATTAATGGACTAAGCCCACAGCTCTCTATTTCACATTAAATGAAGGGAAAATAAGAATCTATTAACAACTTACCCTCGGCTGCTGGGGGCCTCTCCCGGCCCTCTCCTGCGAGGGGCGTCGGTGCCCTTTCCAGGTATTTTTTACTTGCTTGGTGAAAGCCCTTGAATTGAGCTGTTAGCAGGACACAGGAGAAACCCCCTCCTCTCGCTACGCTTTCCTAAGTTCTCATTATGTCCTCCTGCCTTTAGAGTAGTCGGCAAGATGCTGTTGTGTGTAGTTATCAATAAGCATCAAATGTAACCTGTGCTTTTGTGCTTCTCTTAATTGTATATCTTGATGTCCTTAGCGCTTCTGGGAAGCTAATGGTAGAGTCATCTTTATTTTTCGCTTTTTTTTTTCCTTTTTCACTTTCTGTTTCATGCAGTGAAGGTTATCAAATCAACACATGATGTGACAGCCTAAGCAAATGAGAGAAACTTTGGGAATTTCTTTATGCAACCTCTTTAGCTATTTACCTTCCTCTTTTTCGTGTCCTTAAAAAGGGCAATAGATGCTCAGTGATCAGAACTAAGCAGCCCGGTGTTGCTTTACTTCTGCTTCCTAAACAAACCTGCTCCTGTGCTGCAGAGAGACAGCTATGTAGGAACGTGTTCAGGGGCAAAGGAAGAGCCTCACAAGATGTCAATTACTTGATTCATTGACTTGAGCAATTAATTGTTTATGGATAGTGTAGTAACCAGTCTATATGCCTGCTTTGCAGTTTTTTAAGTAGCTTATTATATAGCATAGTTTGTGTCCTTAGAAGAAATGGAATCTGTTATTGTCTGCCTGTATGTGGATCTAGGGTTGATCATTAATTTGTGTTGGCCAGTAACTAATTTAGAGGAGGTATCACAAGGCTTTTGCAGGGACAAAAATGAATTGTTGAGATGAGTATAGACACACTGCACAGAGGAGGTGGCATTACTAGCGCCTATTCTTTGTGCTATCGCCTCTGCAGTGTGTTCAGGAAGCTGATAAGAGAAAACAGGAAGCATGCAGAGTAGTGTCTTGTTCTTGGGTCCTGGCCTCTTCCCCCAGGGTCACAGATGCTTTATTCGTTTCTCTTGTAGGCATAATCACATGGAAGAGCACATTCTGGTGCTGATACCTTGTACCACTCTGTGTTATCTGGGCTGAATTTCAGCTGACTAACAAATAGGATAACTGTTTGTGTTAAGAAAGGGTTTAAGAAAGAAAAACCCTACTCCTTCTAAATTAGTGATATGAATCAATAGCCTCAATACAAAGCTATCTGACTTACAAACTAATTTTTGATCTTTGCAAGAACGCACAGAACTGTCACAATTAATCTTCACATTTTTCTAAGAATACTGTTTCATGATTATTTTTTTAATCTTTTGGGGGAGGCAACAGCTCATTTTACAAGAGAAGGAACTGAGAGAGCATCCATGATCACCTGAGGCTGTACTAATTTGCTGATGGCCAAAAGTATAGCTCATGAGATACTGGCTTTCAGTCAGTTGCTGCAATAGTAGGGTTGTGTCATCTCCTAGTTCCTACCTTTGTGGTAAGATTGCACAAAAGGAGGCGCAGACTGCATTTCTCAAGTAGATACTAGTATTTATTATATATACAGACGTATATATGTAGATACTGGTAGTTATTTAAAATTTCTTACCTAGTATGTATATGAAACACCCAAGGAAAGAACTAGTGAGCTGGGAATTGTAGGATTTTAAGGTTTAATACTTTGGTGTTCTTACTAGTGGATTATGTTAAAAGGATAAAGTACAAGGATTACTTTCTGATTTATCTGAAATGAAGAGGCAGTCAAATATGGGTATTTGGAAATAGAAAGGGTAGGATTCTTTCATATCATGACCTCATAAAAATGAGTAACTTGGGCATACATGTATGAAAGTTTTCCACTCAACTCTGCTACTTTTAGTTTCTGATTGCCAAAAACTTCCACTAGATTTTGAGGAAGAAAACAACATGAGGACATGAGTGTGGAGTCTTCCTGGAACACTTTGTAGGAGTTGTGGTTTTCATTCACAGCTTGGCAATAGCTCTTTTAAGAGAGAGAAAGGAATTATTATAGAAAGCAAACTTAACAAACCTTACAGTTTTGGCATTAAAGAGGTAAACTTACACCAGCTTTCAGTTCTCACAGCTATTGTCTTCCATGGCCACAAGTATTATGCTGGCTTCTTCTTATCTCACGTTACTTCCTACACACAAGAAAATTGTGGACCTCTTATTCTCTATTTATGGAACCAGACAGCAAGGCACAGCCTGCTGTGTGTTGTTGATGTTATCAAAATATCTTTAACAGGACAAAAGGAAATGTTTGTGCTTAATTTCTAGTTTAGAGTTATCAGTGAAGGAGGATTAAAAGTTTGTGATACCGATTAGAAGCATAACTTGGTAGAGAAGGAGCTAGGTCCAAAGAGAAGACCCCCAGATGGTAAGGAATTAGTTTATGCTATTTAGTAAATGTGATGGATGTATGACAACCTTGTGAAAGCATTTTGTCTGTCAGAGGCACAAAACTGCTGCATGTAAGCCAGAGATGCAAGACTAAAATCTTACAGTCACTCAAGGTGGGTTTGTGAAAGTACAATCAATCAGAACAATTATGGATCTGATGCAAGTAGACCTTTCTGGTTTAAGAAAACTTGTCACTCTTGATAGCCTCTACCTGCCTGCAGTCCTTTCCAGGTGTGGACTGTGCAATTGCAGTTGAGCAAGCACTTTATTAGGCCTTGTGGTGCCCTGCAGTTGGTTTAAATCCACAAAGATCAGTAAAACAAAAAATTCTTGTGGGTTTTGAGTGCTTTGGATAGCACAGCCTGAATATGCCGTGGCTGTTGTAAAACAAGGAGGTAAATTACCTTTTTTTTTTCTAGAGCTAATAAGCCTTAGAATTGCTTTTTGGCTAGTGCTGAAGAAAAGCATATTAAAACAGCATGTAAAATGCCTGCTATAGCTTTCATTACCTTGGAAGTGTCCTATAAGCCTCAGAAGATTATTGAGATTGAAAAAGCTTGTCTTGAAAAGACTATGCAACCCTGCTGTTGTAATGGCTTTTGAAACTTGTTTACATTGGAAACTGAGTGTTGGCATAAATAGCCAGCATCCAGTCCACAAGTAGTTCTGAATGAAAAAAAACACTTGTAAGAAAAACCCATAGTGGTGCAGAGGTATATCTTAGACCAATGACAGAGACAACAAGATTTTGTGTGAATTTTTTATTGTGTACTCTGGGAAGACACTGGCAAAGATGACTGTGTTGTTGCTGGCTGCATAAAATGTTACTTTGATCTTGAGTATCTGTCAACTCAAATGCTTTCTTTCCCCCCCTACGTTTTTAATGTGCCTATTGTCAGGGAATCCTAGCCAGAGGGCTGCTGTTGGATAAAATGATGCTGTCTTAGCTTTCCGATCGCAAGCAGATAATTTAAACTTAGGAGACTTATGCATCCAGACAGTAGGTCACAGTGGGTATTACTAACACTGAATTTGCTTCTATTGCATTCAGTCTTATGAAAGTTATGGCTTGGCGGGTGCAGGTGTTAGCTCTCAATTCAGTAGTTGGGGTTAGGGCAGCACTCGGATTAAATACGTGTGACTGATCCACCTGAAATGTGGTAATGTGAACAGCACTTCCCCAAATGAAAACTTGCACTGTACTCTCACAGGATCACACTACTGCTAATATAGACATACCCACAGCTCACATCAATCTGTGTCACCATCCAGTTTTTTCAAGTTTGACAAAGGAACTACTAAAATGCTTCAGCTGCTACATGGGTATGCTAATTAACCAAATTAAGATCTCTAAGCTAATGGTGCTTTAAATGGATCAGGCACCATGCTAAAATCAGCCTAAAAGTGCCTGTCACGTCCCTCGTTATTTTGCAGTGAATAGCTTGAGGTGTTAAACAGTTCTGTAAAATCACCTTTGCTGTATCTTTTCCTCAGCCTTCTCCAACCTAATAACTTCACGTAGGAGAGTGAAATGAAGTTTTTCCGGGGCTTTTGGAGCCATGACTAAATGCATAGTAAGTGGAATAAAGTCTGGGTAGACATAAATTTGTTTCGCATACCTCATTGTGCCCCTTGTCCAAGGGATAGAAGTAACTTAAGTCTAATCCATCCTGTAAACAGGATGGATTAGCACAATATCAGTAGTCTTGTGAAGAGATAACATCTTACCTACCTAAACCTTGTGGTCAGAATTGGAATTTCAAAGAACTTTTTCTGCCCCCACAATCTCCAGTATAAAACATGGCAGAAAAGACAGATTGTTATGGTTTGCAGGTCCTGCATTTGTTTATTTGTGCTCTTGTTTCTCAGTGAATCTTCCTTTTTATAAGACAATGATAGTGAAGATAATGTGTTGTAGTCTTCAAGTTGCGTGGTAGAAATGTTTCATGAGGCCCATTACTTCAAGAAAATGTGTTTTTATGTCAAACAGTTCTACATAGTCTGTAGGTACCGGGTTTTCCTATGCAAGGGGTAGCAGGGGAGTTGCACTGAAATGTGTAACTTTATCCTTGCAGACCAGTAACTGAGTAAATACTGCAGAGTATTGCTGATAACAAAAAGTAAATACAGCTGACATTACATCCTTCTTTAAAGGAGTTCTACTTTGTCTTTAGGCACATTAGTTTCTTGTTGAAAATTTACTACTCTAGAAAGAAAATAAACTAAAACAGCAGAATGTTGTTGTAATATAATTATGAAGGTTCTTTGTAGGCTGTCTTATTTTTTTTCTTTGGTTACTTTGTGGCTAGGATTTTAAAAATGGTAGGAGACGGAAAGCAAGGAAAATAGGCATTGAGCATTGACATTAAAATAAATTCTTACCTTAGCAAATATTACATTAAAATAAAAATACATATCAGGAATACTTTAGCCATATCGAGTATTTTGTCCCTGAATATTTTGTCTTTATTGAGGAATCTTAATGTCTTGGATATAAAATCCATTAACTTAGAGATGGATACCTCAATGGGTGCTTTATGATTCCTAGGCAGAAAGATGAGGGAACAAGTATCCTTTCTTTATGTATGTATACTGTGTTCTGCTGGAATAGCTGAGCTATTATTTCAATACAAATGGCCTAATCTTGAGTGCTCTAACTTCTTTAGAGAGATCTTGCAATAAAGGCACCTGCTATGTTCCAACTATTCCAATTAGACATGCAGCTATCAAGTGTGTATGTCCATCTTTGGAAACAGGCTTTTTTGGAAGTGCTCGGTTTCTTCTCAGTTACTCCTGTATACTTTTTTGGATGTTATAAACTGCTGTGTGGTGAGAAGTCTTTTTGTTACTGCCTATGGAATGTCTCTTTCTATTCTGTCTCATGGCACTGACTTCCTCTGCAGAATTACTGTGCAGGTTGTGTGTGTGATTATGAAAGCAATGCTGACCAACTCAGTTGCACAAACAAATGGGAAAAAAACTATGGCTTTTGGAGTCTAATACACCAGTTTTGGATATCCAGCTGTAAACAGACATTATAATTAAACCAATTCAAAGAGCATGCTTTCTTAAGCCTGTCTTAAGAAGGAAATGCTACCTTGTTTTACATAATTCTAATGGCAACAGCTGAAAAGCGATGGTGGGTAAGCTTGCTGGGAAGCCTAGAGAAAGAAAGGTTCTGTTGCCAGTTTTAAGTGACAAAAGAGCATATGAACTATCACTTTAGAGTATGTTTTCAGCTCACAAGAGGCAAAACACTACAGGTATCCAAATATGAGCATCAGAAGATAAGCATATGCTTACCTCAGATTTGAGGAATCCCAGAAGTAACTATTTAGGTCTGTATTATGTGTGTCTGCTATATAGAAGGGTTTTTTCCTTCATATCTTGCAGCTGGATTTCTTCAGTTTTAGGTCAATTCATAAACAGTTTCAAGACCAAATACCATTGGTATAGGGGGAAAGCAGAAGGGATGCTGTGGGTTTCCATAGAACTTCTTGCTGTCTGGCAGTGGAGTTGTTCAAGAAGCTGTGAGCAAGCTAGGGGAACGCAAAGGTTGTCTGTCAGCTGATGGAACTGGCAGATTCAGTGGCAAGTGCTTGTCTTTTCAAGTCATTGGCTGGTGTCAGATGCAACTTCAGACAGTTTTGGTTTAGTGTGTTACTACTAACTTACTTGGGTCAAATAATGGGTTGCTAGTTCCTTAGTGAGCTAACATAAATAGGACAAATGGGGGGGGTAATAGTTTGATAGTTAATAATACATAAAGTAGCTCTTCGCATAATTACTATGTCTCTTCATGTAATTACTATCAGATTTCAACATGGCATTATCTTTCATAAGACTTCATTAATACCGCAGTTGTCAAGCCCAGGGTGAATTTAGTACAGTGTACATAAGCTTCAGTCCTGGAGTTAGTTCATGACTGTCAACTTGAGTAATATGTTGCCTTTTAAACTGTACCACCAAGAATTAGGAGCTTGAGAGTTGGAAGTGCTGACTGTTACCTCCTTCCTTCTTTTTCAGTCTCACTGCTGGTTTGTTTTTCAACACCTTCTCCATAAACTTGTGATTCTAGTAGCACAGGAACAACATTTCAGCAGTATTGAATAAAACACAAAACTCGGTGTCTGGCCTGATAAAGTATACA
>NW_009259967.1:1732778-1734564 GCF_000687185.1 Egretta garzetta
TCTTTCTTCAGATTGTGAGTGCTTTCTTGACATGAAGATAGTATAATGTATTTGTAAACGTGTTCAAAGAGAAGAGTTTTATTACCCATTAAAGAATTATTTTATAAACAAATCCTTATGCATATTTGAGAACATTATTGTCATGCCCTTGCCTCAAAAGTGAAGAAACTGTTATTGTATTGTGTACTGTTGGCTGTAATATGGCTCTTGAGTAACTCAAATACAGCTTCTGAGCTAGGGTTACATCATATGGCCAGCAGTTGTGCTTATGCTGGAATGTGAACCCTGGATAGCGTGAGCCCACAGCTGCGGAGGGAAGCAGGACACCAGTGCTGCTGAAAAAGAAAGCTTCAGGTCGCTCGGGGAATACAGCTGCATTTCCGGCCCTGTTCTGCAATTACAATGGGATTCTTGGGAAGCTGTTGTATTCACAGGGTGGGGATATGTGGTGTGGTTTAACCTTGGCCAGCAAGTAAGTCCCACACAGCCACTCGCTCACTCTCTCTCCCCACAATGGGATGGGGGAGAGAATCAGAAGAGTAAAAGTGAGAATACTCATGGGTTGAGATAAAGACAGGTTAATAGGGAAAGCAAAAGCTGCGCAAGCAAAGCTAAATGAGGAATTCATTCATGGCTTCCCATAGGCAGGCAGGTGTTCAGCCATCCCCAGGAAAGCAGGGCTCTATCATGTGTAATGGTTACGTAGGAAGACAAATGCCGTTGCTCCGAATGTCCCCCCCTTCTTCCCCCAGCTTATATACTAAGCATGACATCATATGGTCTGGAATACCCCTATGGCC
The DNA here is from genome assembly GCF_000687185.1 of Egretta garzetta. NCBI lineage: Eukaryota > Metazoa > Chordata > Aves > Pelecaniformes > Ardeidae > Egretta > Egretta garzetta. The sequence continues at coordinate 1,733,579 of NW_009259967.1, forward strand.
AGTTGGGGTCAGCTGTCCTGGCTGTACCCCCTCCCAGCTTCTTGTGCACCTGGCACATGGGAAGCTGAAAGTCCTTGACCAGTCTAAGCACTACTTAGCAACAACTAAAACATCAGTGTGTTATCAACATTCTTCTCATCCTAAATCCAAAACACAGCACTGTGCCAGCTGAAACCAGGACAATATGATATCCCTTTCACTATCTGTATTGGGTTTGTTTAGCAAGGTCTTGGTAGTGGAGGGGCTACAGGGGTGGCTTCTGTGAGAAGCTGCTAGAAGTTTTCCCTGTGTCCACTGCTGCTAGGCCCAGCCAATCAGCAATGGTGGTGGAAGTGCCTCTGTGATAACATATTTAAGAAGGGAAAAAAAAACCTGCTGCAACACAGTAGCCGGAGAGAGAAGAGAAGTGAGAGGATGTGAGAGAAAACAGCCCTGCAGACACCAAGGTCAGTGAAGGAGGGGGAGGAGGTGCTCCAGGCGCTGGAGCTGAGATTCCCCTGCAGCCTGTGGTGAAGACCATGGTGAGGCAGGCTGTCCCCCTGTAGCCCATGGAGGCCCATGATGGAGCAGATATCCACCTGTAGCCCATGGAGGACCCCATGCCAGAGTGGGTAGATGCCCAAAGGAAGGAGGCTGTGACCCTATGGGAAGCCTGTGCAAGATCAGGTTCCTGGCAAGACTTTGTGGACCTGTGGGGGAGGAGCCTATGCCGAGGCAGGTTTGCTGGCGGGATTTGTGACCCTGTAGGGGACCCACGCTGGAGCAGTCTGATCCTGAGGGACTGCACCCCATGGGGGGATGGCCCCACACTGGAGCAGCTCATGAAGAACTGTAGCCTGTGGGAAGGACTCGTGTTGGAGAAGTTCATGGAGGACTGGAGCAGGGAAAAGGGACCCCATGCTGGAATAGGGGAAGAGTCTTCTCCCTAGGAAGAAGAAGCGGCAGAGACAACATGTGATGAACTGACCTTTACCCCCATTCCCGTG
>NW_009259967.1:1734837-1735491 GCF_000687185.1 Egretta garzetta
GCCAAACCTGCAGCAATTACAGTAATCCAGATGTTACTTATTCAGTGCAACTATGTAATTGAAATTTCATCATGTTTCTGAGTATTAAGTACATGTGAGATCTTCATCCAGAGAACCAGCTTGATGTCATTTTCCTGTGCTGAATGTAATTCAGTGAAAATAGGTTCTTCTCTGTCCCAGCTTTACTGGTCCTTATCTGTGCAAACCAGCTTGAAGGGCATTCCCAAATTCAAAGTTGGGACTGAGCTGCCCTAAATAAACCTCATGAAAGGAGCTTAAGCCTGTAAATTAAAAGATAAGTCACTGATTGTATAGTCAAATTGGACTACTGTAAACTGAGCTGTTAGAGGCCCTGTGTGAGAATTTCTGATTTTTTTTAGTGATGGCAAAAACTAAGTTGTGTTGACAGCTACTTAGAAAAACCTCCTAGAGCCATATTCTTGGGCTGAGTAGGTATGTTGGGTGCTAAAGACCAGACCTGCTGAAGTATTCTCTAAATCCTGAAGTACTTCAGCTGTAAGGGATTAGGTGTCTTGGTTTCAATTCACCCCCAGAGATATGCACACTTACTGCAAAGAGCTGTAAACAGCATTCATTCACCCAGCTAATACCCCTTCTAGGAGTAGTTACTAATGTTATGTTTTCTGAAGTATT
>NW_009259967.1:1735532-1756271 GCF_000687185.1 Egretta garzetta
AGGAAGTGTGGAGTGATCTCAATGGATAATGTGAACTTAACTGGAAGCTACTCGTGGAAGAGCAAGAATTAATCTAAAGTTAAGGGGAAAATGCATTGGAGAAAAAACACCCTCTTATGTGTTATCTCATTAAATTTTTGTATAGCCTGGGAGCTGTTTCCCTATTGCTAGGAGTGCTGGCTTGATTACCATTCCTCTAGCAAAAAATGCAGATTCTTAGCTCTGAAAAAATGGCTCTGATAAGAATAGATGTATTGATGGGCTTGCTTTTTCCTCTTGTCTCCTCAGGCAAAAATACATCTCATGTTTATAGCAAAGTTAAATCATGGTGTGTTGGGACTTAAGTTATAGAAATCTTGATCCTATCTTTATTATGAGGAAGGTGGATTTGAAAATCCTTGCCAGAGTTAGAGCTATCATTTAACTTTTGCAGATCCTTTTGTATTTGAGGGATTAACCATAACATAAGAACAACTATTTCTAGAGTGTTACTGGAATAATTTTAGGTGGTGCTTGGTCTGTGAAAGTGTCTCCCCTTCTGTCTGAAGGCCCTCAAAGAGAATGGGAAGAACACTTAAAGCTTATGCTAGCAACTTAAAGGCCTTAATGAATTCCTTTCTGCATTACTGGGTAAACCAATGTGCTTTTCCAGCATGGAGACGCTTTTAATTTAAGACTTTTGTTTCCTGATTCTTACCTTAAACTAACAATAGATAGAGTTTTCAAACAATGTTTAGGAAGCCAAGTCTTGGAAAGGAAACTATTTCACATACTGATTGTTCCTGCATTTCTTTTAGCTTCTCTGTTGTGTCATATCAGCTGAAGAATTCTTTTAGTGCCTTCTAGAGACAGGGTTTAGTAGTGGACAGGTACAGTTGGACTTGATATTAAAGCTCTTTTCCAACCAAATTATGATTCTAGTCCTAACGAGGTGTCGTACTAAGCAGAATTAAATGTGTAGGCTTTCATTCTTTGAACTGTCTTCTAGTTTCAGCTCAAAATACTGATAAATGGATAATTCGAATGCTTAATATCTCTTATTACAGGGGGAAGATTCTCTTTTCAAGTGATTACTTGCAAGAAATAGTTCCTCATCATGGCTGAACTATCGCCTGAAGAAATTCAGCTGAGGGCCAACCAGGTCACTGATGAGGTAAATATTGTAGGAAGCCATCCTGGGATTACAGTATTTGTCTGCCAAGATTACAATATCTTTTAAAAATAAATATTGTATAGGGTAGTGATTCTGCAAGGGTATAGCTGAATGTTTCAAACTCTCACTTTACTTGGTAAATACTGGAGTGAAGACTTAATCGTGTTGAAACTTCATGACTTTTTTTATTTAGCTAAAATTCATTGAATATATTTTCTTTTATAATGACTTTCCAATAAGATAAGCAAAGTACTAGTGAGTACAAACACCCAGGTGTTTATCAGCTACTGAAAAACTCTAGTATGCTGCCACTATGACTGTGTAGGCAGGCTGATGAGCCTTTCTTTACTAGTTGCCTGAATGCAATGAACTGGTAAAGACAACTTTCCAACACTGATGTATACTGTTGACACACTCATTTTGAAATTCTCTTTCTAGTCTTTGGAAAGCACAAGGAGGATTCTTGGCTTGGCCATTGAGGTAAGGAAAAGCTTTTTAATTCTCTGGGGATTTATTAAGTTTAGGTATAAGAAGCAACATGTTAACTATCACAAAGTGATCTTAATCATTTTTGTGTCCTTCTCAAACTGTTTTTGAGGCACATACTTCATTATTAGAAGCTGCTGCTTTAATTCCATAGTAGAGTTGAAATGACTTAAACCTGATGTTTTTCACATTATGTAAAGTCAGATTACAGAAGGATCAATATCCTTTTTACCTGTCTCTGTCGAGTAAAATGGCCTAATCTCCAATGCTACATATCAGTTACAAAAATCCTTCTGTGATGGTCAATTATGGCTTTGGCTGCTGCATCACTTGCTCCTCATAACATCATGGGTTTGTCTTTTAGCTTGCTTTGCCTGTGAACAGTGTGAAAATGTCTTGCTTTGAGGAGGAGGTTAGGGCTCAGGTGGGGTAGTAGGGGGTAGAGCTGCTTTTGATTCTAAACAAAAGTAGTTCTACATACACCTTCTTACAATCTGCTCATCTGTTTAAACTTTGAAGTAAGTATGATGATGAAATGCTTAACGCCCTTGTACATTACTGGAAACAAATCTGTGTTTTGGGTTTACCTAGGTGACTTTATATGAGGAATCTGTTCCTCTACACTGAAGGGCTGAAAGTTTACTTTTGATGCTGTAATTTCAAAAGATAGAGCATCTTGTTGGTAGGGAGTAAGACAAGGTGGCTGGTAGTTGGCTCTGGTAGCCTTAACAAAGCTTAACTGGTTCAGCAAGACAATTTTGCTACTATGTGGATATGCCACAGACAAATGGGAATCCAGAGACCAAGCAGTAATGCCATTCAAAGCTAATGCCCAGACTTACAGTGCTGAAGACACGAGGTAATTTATTGTCAGTGTGAGAACAGTAAAAAAGAATCCGATTAATAAAGACTAGTGTTTGGTCGCTACTGCTTTAGAGCCTGTACTCACTGTCCAGCCAGTAGCAGGCTGCTGTAGAACTGAAGATGCCACTGTTACCAGTGACACATTTGAAATTGGCATAGCCTAATGATTACCTCTCAAACACAAACATTAAGAACATGTAATGAGCCAACATAATTTCTCTTGGTATCACTGTTTGGTGGTTCATAGAAGCTAAAATACCTCCTACCATAGACAGTTCTATGCTGCCAGTTTACAGTAAAGCATGGGTGCAACTTGCGTGCTAGATTAAAGACTCTGAGCCAGTGAAGAGCTGTACTGTATTCCTCACCTACACTAATACTCAGTGTATTCCTCACTGCCAATTTCTTTTGCTTTGTTCTAAAACTAGTGATGGGCTATTCTCTTCTTGATCTATTCTGCTGAATTCTCAAGAATGGTTTTTGCGGGCATTGTTCTGCTTTCTTTTATTCTCTGTTCTGGGACTAAAGGCCTTGTCAGCCCTATAAAAGAGTGTAGGGATAAAGAATGAACTAAATGCCACTTGTCAAAACAAGGCACAGCTAGGTTTACTTTTTTTAGCCTGATGTTGTTGTAGTTCAATCTTGTTGTAATGTAAAAAAAAAAAACAAACCTCACCAAAACCCCACAATAATTGTGTAGCAAATAAGAGTATCATCAGCCTAACACGGGATCTAATTTGAAACTTAATGTAGCTTTACTACAGAAGTTATTCCTAGCACAGTGTTTTATTATGAACTTGGTTGGCTTCTCAAATTTACTATAGAACCCTTCTGATTTTGCACTGCTCTATTGAAATCGGGTTTTATATCTGCGAATTAATTTCTTTCTGCAGTCCCAGGATGTTGGCATCAAAACTATCACCATGCTGGATGAACAAGGAGGTGAGTTCTTCCTTCTTCCCCTCTAACACTAAAAATCAATTTTATGCCTGTAAAAAAAAAAAAAAAAAAAGCAAGAATTGTTGCTGAAACTCAAGGCTTATTAAAGACTACTTATATGAAAATAAGATTTGGTAATTGATTATTCCCATGTGTTTGTAGTATTTAAAAGATGTTTTAAAGTAGTTGAGAGACCATGTTAGTTACACTGTAATACAGCCTCTGCTACAGAAGTAGTTTCTCTCCACCTTAGCATGAATGTAACTGTTTGCATTTATTCTAAAAGCTGCAACAGAAGTGCTGCTCTAAGGACAGGTCCTTAATGTAGTAAACAAAATTTATCACTTAATCTATCTTAAAATAAAGTTTAAAAATACCAAAAGGCAGGAAAGAAAAAAGGTATTGGTCATAGTATAAAGATAGAACTGAGACTTGTAAGTTCCTACTTAAAAGAAATGTTAATATCTCATACCTACCATCCCCTGATCCATGTTTATTCAGGTTACTTGTTTCTTTTCTAGAACAACTAAATCGCATAGAAGAAGGCATGGACCAGATAAATAAGGATATGAGAGAAGCAGAGAAGACTCTGACAGAGCTCAACAAATGTTGTGGGCTCTGTGTCTGTCCTTGTAACAGGTCAGTTAAATTGGTACTTGGCTCTGAAGTTCTAGAATAGAATATTTCCAGTAGCTACTGTAATGGGAGGTGGTCTCTAATAAAAGAGCTAATTAAAAATGCTGAATCTCTAGGAAAGGTGACTGTTTTGGTTTGTAGAGGTATACTCTTTAAAATTGTATGAGAACAGCTAAAACTTACTTGCATCTAACCATATATTGTGCCCCTTTCACTGCATAACATACTGCACAATTGTGCCTTAGTCTTATTAAAGCTTGTATGTGGTAGAATACTATAAGTGTCCATACAGATGAGACCAAACTGGACTGCAAATAGCTATATGTAAGTGCCTGTCTGTTAGAAATTTGACTGCAAAACTTGTGGGTTTTTTGAAAAGTACTTTTGTGCTAACTTAAAAGCAAGGAAACTTCTGTTCTGGAGAAGGAAAGCAATATTGGTTCTCTAGGCATTTAAAAATTGTTCGTGCTCTAGGGAGGAAGAGAGTAGGAGAACAGACTTTGGTGTTAAAGCTTTAATCCTTCACTAGTCGCTACATAAATTCTTGCAGACCTGCATTGCAGCACCTTTAAGTGTCAGTGTTATGGCTACCATATTCAAGAGTAATCTAATCTTTTTTTATGATGCTTGATTTGTACTTGAAACACCTAAACAATGATCAGAAATCAGTATTATAAGGAAAACAAATTTTTTGGAGGTTTATATTTAAGCAGCAAAGTATCAGATTGATTGGTGTGAATTGGATGCGATCACAGTTCTTCCAAGTAAAGAAGAAATAAGTTATTTTAAGAGTGTGACAACTGACGTGAATAGTGTGTTTGTGTGTTCATTTTTAGCTCTTAAGCATCAGCAAAAAACCCCTTATTATTCAACTGAGAGGTAGCAGAAATACAGGTAAATCTTTGGAGTAGCTGAACTCTGCTTATCCAACAGAATAATACTTCGAGGATCACTTAGGATGGATATGAATGTGGTTTCTAAGGCTGAAAGTCTTAGAGCTTTAGTACCTTGAAAAGGCAGATAGTTCTGTCCTGACTTCTAGATAGGTGTGCTTACTGCTTTATATTAGTTTTAACAAGCTGATGGGCTTTGAGCATTTTGACATGCTCAGTCTTTGTTTTCTGTAGTTGACAGGCTTATTTCACCAAAGCTAAGCAGCTTATTGATGCTGAGCAAGCTCAGAATTTGTGAACTCCTGTGGCACTCCAAATACATAGATAACATTAGAAGAAGTAATGAATTGTGTACCAAAATGGGCAGTAATGTGCAGAAAAATCTAATAGATTAGTAGAGGGCAATGAAGGAGCTGTGAATGCCTTTCATATATCTGCTAGCACATCAATTTCCTTCTGTCAATGTCAGAATTATTTCTCAACCAGTTATTGCCAAAGCTTTATTTTTTCATAAAGCTAAATTGGAACACTTGCTGAATTAAATATTGCTTTTCTCATTTCTCCTAGGCTTGGATTATTTTAAAAAGCTTTGTGAAAACACAAAATACTGGCTGTACCCTTAATAGAATCTATTTACTAATAGCAATTTACCTGTTTGCTGGTCTTTACTATTCTTTCTTCTCCATTTTCTCCTAACACTGATGCTTGCTTTCTAAAAACGAAGACTAGGATAAGAAGCTGTATACACTTAACTGGTGAAAGCGGATTTTAGGACAAGGTCAGTCTTACTAGTGCAGATGTACCAGCTGTCTGAAGTGATGCTTCTGTTGGATTTGTGCTTGCATGTGCATGATGTCTGTGTGCAGGTCTCCTTGTGACTGTGGTGTGTTGTAATACTTATGTGAATAGAAAATGTCAATTACTACAGAGTGTATTGGCTGTGGAAATGTTGAACAACTGCTTGAGCCCTTGCTGGTTTGACAGGTTGTATAAATTGTCTTACTGAGTCTTAAATGAAATGAAATGTGAGAAAATTGAATGTATAATAATTTGTAAAACAGCTCTTAAAATAAAAAAACAGGTGGTGAGAAGTTTTGTTCTTAACTGTGCTTAGTTTGAGCAACAATCCTGTTTCTACCAGTGTACTTCAGAATTGCAAATAGTTTTCGGGCCACTTGGTTTTGGTCAATAAATTCCTCACATTTACCTCTGGCACCTAAGACTTTGCTAATCCAGAAGCCAAGCATACAAAACTTTCCTGCTGTTGTGGCTTTAGTATGAATGAGATGAAAATATACTGCTCAATCTAGCTGCAGTAAACCTAAAGAGATCTTTAAGCCTGTGTATGCACAAGGAGCTAGCATTGACTAGTTTACTTTTCTTAAGAGTTCTGCTGGGTGCAATAATTCCATTATGAACAAGAGAAATTATTCCATTTCTTCCCCTTGATGATACTAGATTACTTATCATCGTATCTGACCTGTGAAATACCATTTCAATTAGAGAAATGCCAGAAGAATGAGGGGAATATTTCTTCATTACAGCTAATTTCACACCTCTTCAAACGTGAAACATCTGGGCTACTGAAAGGCACTACAGATACCCAAATTACCTGTAATTGTAAAGTTAGACATACTGACAGACACTACAGATTTCCCTTCACAGGCTTTTAAAGAAGCAGAAAAGTGGCAGTGGAGTCTGGATTATTTGTTGCTTTAATGGAGTTAGTGCAACTGAATTGCAGAATAAAGGAGCTATTTAGACATGGTTACTCTTATTTCATAATCAAAATTAACCTGAGAAACATTAACTTTAAAAAACAGACTTGGCAACAGAAAATGTATTACAAAGAGGCAGTAGAAATTTAATGGCTTTCTTGCATACTATAGCTACTTGTATTTGAGGGAGTTTTTTTTCTTCATCCCCATTTTTTCCCTGAAAAGTAACTAATCCTGACTCTAGACTAACTCGTTGTGAATGCAACTTTATCTTATGACAGCACAAGCTTTCCGGTTACTGTCATAAGCTTCCCCTCTTCTGGTAAAGTACATTAAGGAAATTACTGTGCTTGTATTGAAACTTAAGACCAAATTAACCATTGTTCCTAGAGTAACTCAAGTTATGTTTGTACTATCCCACTATAAGAAATTCTATTGTATAGACAAGGCTTTGTCTATAGAAAATTTAATCTTTCAGGCACACGACAAAGTTTCTGAAAATCCTAGATTAATACAGATTTTCAGTCAGGAAGCCATACTTCTGATGTAGCAGTTAAGATTTCTTATTTTTACGACATAGGACAAAGAACTTCGAGGCTAGCAAGGCATACAGAACAACCTGGGGAGATGGAACGGAGAACTCTGCAGATCATGTGATATCCATGCAACCAAGAAGTATAAATCATCAGCAGCCTCAGACTTCTGGAGGACCAAGTGGTGGATATATTACAAGGTTTGCTTCATGTTTTTCCATCTCAGATGCAGAAATCGCAAGTTAGCAGTTGTCAGCTTTTCAGATGCATTTTAGGTGAAGTTGCTAAATAGTAAGTTGGGTTTTTTTTACTGCTTGGAGGAATTGTTGCTGCTTGGAGAGGAGACTGCAGGTGCCTACACTTCCAGTATTGTAGTGCTCATCTTAAACTTTAATTTTTTTTCATAGTGGTGGTATTATCAGTCTGTTTCTGGATGTGAGGACTATAGAGCTTAATGCTCAGTTACTGAGGGGACTGTTGGAAAATATCAAGGACTTTTATTGTCATAAAGCGTATTTAGGATGAACTCATGTCTTAAATTTCCTTTGGTAGCTGTTACTTTAAAATCTAAGGCTAGCTTAGCACCCTTAGTCCACCCAGGTGGACTGCTTGCTTGGAATACGTGGGGTTTTAAAAGGGGAAAGACATACCTTGGTTTGAATATATTGCCTGTCAGATAACTGTGCAATTTCTATTAAGGTAAATTTAGGGTAGGGAAGAACAAGTTTTTGATTCTTGTAACTATTGTCTTAATGATTTGAACAGAATAACAAATGATGCCAGAGAAGATGAAATGGATGAAAATCTTGCTCAAGTGGGAAACATTCTTGGGAATTTGAAGAACATGGCTTTGGATATGGGCAATGAGATTGATGCCCAGAATAAACAAATAGACCGGATAAATGTAAAAGTAAGTGTCAAAGGTGTTCTCTGCCTTCAGCTTAGAGGCTGTTACTGAGAAGTAACATACAGCAAGTAAAATACAGCACAGGTCACTGAAAACAACTAAACTTGATTGGATCAGAAGGGCAGATATTTACTGGAGGTATAACTGGGGGATTGTTGTTTGCAGGGTATCTTGTATGTGGTAGGGAATAGGTATTTTTAATAATAGCAAGATTCTTCTCGAATTCGTAAGAAGTCACTGTAGTCATTGAATGTAAAATAAAACACAGATAATTCATTGCCCTAATTCTCATGGACAGGTTAATATTGGGGCTGGAGAGACTTCAGAATAATAGGGTGGGTGCACGGGGGCATGTTCTGCCCTCATCTGCACATAAAGCTTGTCATAGCCAGTAGCATCTTCTAATTTTATTGCTTTAAAGATTAACTTCTCAAAACAGATTAAAAATATATAAATGGGGGGGGGGGGGGGGGGCCCATATTCTGAAATGAGTAGAAGTTCTTTTATAGGCATCCTTGTTAAAAAAGGAAACAAAAGCTTTAATGAATAGTGTCTATTAAAAGATTTTTAAAAAGCAGAAGTTGACAACAATTGCTGTAAAATAACAAAATTAAGACAAAATAGGAAGTTAGATATCACTGAAATGCCCAGTAGGGTTAAAAGTAAGAGGAACAGGATTTTCTCAAATATACAGAGCTAGTCTGACAAATGCTGATTGTACCAATGTCAGCATGATCTCATGGAGAATGCCTTGTCTTTCACTGTTCCTTGAAACTGTAGGTCTGAGGTGATTATGAAGTAAAAGAACGCTAACATTTTAAAGAACACTAGAAAAGGTTAATCATAGTTCAAAATGAGGTGTGACATACTTAGATCTTATAAAGTGGACTGAAAATTGCCTGGTCAAATTAACTGCAAGTGGGAATTACTGGTTTTAGCAGCATTAGAGTTTCTGGTAGTTTTGAGCACCTGTTTTGGCCTGATGCCCTTTCATTTCAGTGGTCTGAATAAATCTTGCTGATTGAGCCTAACTAACTATTTAAATATAATGTGAACAAGTTAGAATTGCTTTACAAAACAGCAATAAAAATTTAAGTGCAATTCCTGGCTTTGAGACTGGCAACCTGTCTGAGGGTATTTGAACTGATTAACTGTTTTTTAATCTAGTGAACAGTGTGGAAACCAAATGAAAATGTTGAATGTAGATCTCTAAAGGACAGTACCATATAGAGAAACGAAGAGCAATATTAAGCCTAACTGCAGAAGAGTTGATGCTTTTATTTTTAAAAAGATTAAAAATTCCAACTAACCTGGGAAGTATATAGGCTTGACTGGGTGGCTTTTGGTAGCCTGCAGTGTTATGTAGGACTCCTAGTCTGAAATAAACTCCTACTAAAAGTTTGTTACTGGCTTTTTCTCGGAAGAGGATCTGGTAGCTAGATCAATGTGTTTACAAAGTGTTATTAACAGGTTGGATCCTCGCTTATCTATAGTATAAGATAAGCCCCTCCCCAACCCTTGATTTGAAGGGCAGGAAGGAAAGAACAGGAGGGAAGGGCTTGAACTGGCAATGTCCTCTTCCCAGCCCACTGCAAGATGAAGGTGTGAAATGGCTAATACATGGCATGGGTAGAGCTTCTTAGGCGTTCTACTCCTCATGATGAGGGTAGAGGCTAGTTTTGTGCTTCTTACCCCTCCTGCTCATTCCCCAATGCAGGCTGGATAATCAGGGAATTATTTCAAAGCTCCTTTATGCCCATAGGTCACTTTCAGTTTTGACGATTACTTCTAGTCCCTAGCAACTAAGTTGCTCTGCAGAGGTCCTTAAGATGTCTAAACACTTGGAGAGGGAATTTTTATCCCCTTGTTGTGTTACTATTCTTCCTGATTTGCTGAAGTAAGCTACTGTATGCTTTGAGGGTCAGCTAAAGACTAAACTATTTCTCCTGATTCTGTTTCTGCCAAAATTGAGAACCGATGCTGGCTTAAAAAAAAAAAACTTTAAAAAAATTACTTCTAGTTTAGAAAAGCTGCTCCCCTTCTGTGTACCGCAATGATAATACCCTACAATTCAGAAGTTCATGTCAGTTTGAATTTTTAAATAGTTTTGCATGAAGTCTGCAAATGACCTATGAATTTGTCTCTTTCAGGCTGATACAAACAGAGAACGCATTGAGCAAGCCAACATCAGAGCCAAGAAACTAATTGAGAATTAAAGCCTGCTGTCATTGTTCAATGACACTGTCTCTCCAGCTGCAAGCCACCGTATTCATGGATCTGTGAAACTTCTCCTATTCTGAAATAAGAGGGGCTGGGAAAAATGAAGCAGTACCCTTTCTATAGGGATTAATTTTCTTTTATTTTTTTTATTGCTTCATGTAAACATGGCCTTGACTCCAAGAAAGCAGCCAACATAACTTCCTCCTACTCATCTGCCTTCACTTTTTTTTAAACTGCTCAGGGCTAAAAGTGTTATGGCTTTGAGAATCTTCTTGCGTGTTTTACTCCCCCATCCCAGTCTCTTCCCCCACCCCCCAAAATACAGCCCTTTATTGAAGTTGAACAAGCAGGGTAACCTGAATTCACAGTTGTGGAAAGTTGGAGAGGGCACTTTGCACTGTTTGAAATACCTCATAAGTTGGTTGTCTTCACTAAAACAGGAACTTGGTGAATATTGTCTGACTTCTATCTCTAGCAGGCTAACTATAGTTTTACAGTTCAAACCACACAATTGGTTTGGGGTTGAGTTTGTAGATTACAGAATTGAAGAGGCCCACTACTGACTCTTGTGGGTTGAGGGCTTTAAAAACACTTCCTAAACACATGAACTTTAATGTAAAGGTAACTGGAGGGGCATACAGGTTTCCAATTCTTTATTGTAAATTGCCATTGGTTTGGAGGCCATGACTAGGAAATTATGATGCATTGTTCTGTTAGTATTTGGGGTGTGTATATATACCTGACCTAAACTCCATGCACATGTGAGTAGAGGAAAATAAAACTGTCTCCCTAAAGTACTTATTTGATGGAAAATTTTATGCCACTCATCTAAAGGTTATTTTAAGTGTTTGAATGATGCATCTTAACTGGAAGAAACTGAGTAGGAAAGCATGCAGCTTTCCTGCATCCCATATCATACTCTATTTTGGTCAGTTTTCACTGGAGTTCAGTCTATGCCTTTTTCTAGCGCAAAATAATGACTGAAATCTTGTGCAGAGTTTCTTCTCAGCAGTGATTTTGGGGGAGCTTCTTAAACCTACTGGAAACGGAGAAGCTTATTATAAAACTTCTTTGTCACAGGTCTAGAGGAAGCAGTACCTATGTAAGAACTGTATGCTAGTTCTAAATGGATTCTGGACTGGTTTCTTATTGCAGACTTTGGGACTGGCAATTGGAAATATTACATGTCCAAGTTGCTTGCAATTAAGATGTTCCCCTTCTGTTGCAGAACAGAGGAGTTTCTGACCAGGTGAGGTAAAGCTTTCTTCCTGTGAAGAGGAAAAACATTTTGGTTTTACTGTTATATTATCAGATTTATCCGCAGGATTTTCTTGACCTTTTTGGTTTTGGCAAGTAAATTGCAAGTGACCTGTATAACTTCAACTCTGCCCAGCAATATATTATGTCTGTTTTCAAGGTGGAAATGATGCTTTGGACTAACCCGTGATACTCAGTGTTAGATGGCAAAAATCTTCAAATTGATTGGAGGAATAATTAAAAATAATAGCATTATGACGTGGTGGTTTGGAAGGACAGTCCACAAGTATCATGTAGCCTTTAATAATAAACCCCAGGGCTAGAGAGATAACACTAATCTGCTGAATGTGTGAAGTGTTTTGTTTTTTCAGTAGAAATACAATCAGTATTACAGGTATATTCTCAGTTCACCCCCAGGATAACTTGATATTTAAAGAAGGGGGGGAAACACCCCAAAACCCATGTACACACCCCTACTCTCCACCCCCCCCACCCCAAAAAAACCAAACCTGACCAAAGGATGGAGTTGCTGCATGTAATAAATAGGCCAGTGGTACACTGTTTTATGTGAATAAGGTAAAGTAATTTTTAGGGGCTGGATGCTTCAGTATTGTGTGTTGGCTTCTGTCTGGCTTCCAGTAATTGTTGGAAAGCTAATGAATTTTAAAAGCTCATTATCTACCCCATTAGTAATGAAAATTATGTGCTTAAAAACACAAGTAGCAAAGAAGTGCCTTTAAGAACATTGCATAGTAAACTCCAAACAACCACTTGCATGGGAAGGCATAAGGGATTTGTGTGCTTTCTTTCCTCCTTCTTATAAACTTCAGGTTAACTGAAGGAATACTTGCTGCTGGTTGTGAAAGCAAAGCATACATTATTTAATTATGATTCTCTCCTGAAACAGAAGCAATTACCTTATTCTGCTTACAATAGGGCAAACCTGCTCCGTAGCATCCGGACATTCCAAACACTGGAATGTTTTTCTTCCTTGCCATTACAAGTCGATGGTCTTAACTTCCCTGAGCTGTAACAACAAATTAGCATGTTGGCTGAGAGAATGCTGTGGTTGGTGTATCAGAACCCTGATATTGCAATGAATACCACACAAGGAAATACTTGCTTTCTGAGACTCTGAGCTCAAGTATTATTGGGTTATCAGTACTATTTTCTGATGCAGCAAGAGCCAAATCTGTGAGTAAGTTGGTGCCTTTATGTTAGCGAACAACACATTCTGCTTCTTGGATTGTCTTACTGTTGTCTATAGAATAGATGCTTCACTTCCGTATCTCTGGGATTGAATCAGCACTTGTACATCTTTGTATTTCTGAATGCCATTAAGAATGAAGGTTTACAGTTTCTGCTTTTGATTGTTAAACTATATATTATGCACAAAAAATACATACCTTTATAACTGAATGTGTTTTTAAAACTGTGTTCTCTTGGAAGCGTCCTTGTTTAGTTTCCTGTCCTTGAAAAACTTGGCAGAATTAGTTGCTACTATGCAACTAGGAAGTTTCCCTTCTATTTTTATTTCACAGAAATCCTAATGCTAACAAAGGAATGGCTGTAGTTTGGAAGAGAGGAATATCTTGATTTTTTTTTTTAACACTCTAGTTGTCATTCCTGCATAGTCAATGTCACCTACCTTCAAAATATCAAGTTGTCAAGCATTGGAATGGGCTGCCCAGAGAAGGGGTCGAGTCCCCATCCCTGGAGGTATTTAAAAGATGGGAAGATGAGGTGCTTAGGGACATGGTTTAGTGGTGGGATGGCAGGGTTAGGTTAACGGTTGGACTTGATCTTAAAGGTCTTTTCCAACCTCAACGATTCTATGATTCTAAGTGTGTCCATCTCTTCTTTGAAAGACTATGATTTGACATGGGACTATACTTCAAGATGATAAAGGAACTAAGCAGAATAAAGCTCTCCAGTCAAGTGTTGGTAACAGACGCCTAGCAAATACCTAGTCCAATAGGTGAAATCTAGTGAGTTAACCTACTGCCAATGCAATTTCACCTGCAAAGCAATTCAGAATTCTGTTTTCTCTGATGTTTGAGCCTCAGATTCACAGGATGCTCTTGGAGAGGGGGGCGGTGGCAGCGGGTGGAACACAGGCTTGTACTGACTTGCAGCACTTCAGAGCTGCAGGAGAGAGTGGCATATCGGGGATATAGATGTACTTACACTACCATGGGGCTGCCTAGTGTATTTCTACTAGTAATTAGGGGGGGGACATAAAAAATTAGAGACAGCCTGCATATGTAACCTTTCTGAGCATACAGCATGTGTCCCATAGGTACACTTTAAACCACGACAGCTGGTGAATTCTTCCTTAAAAGATGAGTTAAGCCTCTCAACACAGGGGCAGCTGTAGTATGAACTGCAGCAGAACAACTTGCAGAACTCTTTCCTCTGTGAAGGCTATATGCTGAAACAATTCCCTGTCTACACAATGCAGTGGGTTTTGCAGTTGCTAATTCACCTTTGCTGCACTAGAAACAGCAATCCATGGTCTCTGTATTGATTGAATAAACGGATGAAGTGTACCTATCTTACTGCAGTGGAAAACTGGAGAGCGTGTAAAACGGGTCTGACACAGAATACATGAATGGTTCAAGCTGTTAACTAGGGTAATGCTTTCTATCTCAAGAATTCCAAAACTAAAAAGCTGCAAGTACAATTGTGCATGGAAATAAAATAGGTTTACAGTGTCATTTGTAGAGAGGGTGTGGTGAGAAGGGAAAATGGAGAAACACAATATAAAACTACTACTAGATTGTGTGTAGTGCTGAAATGTACAGAACAGTGCTCTATGAAGTAAAGTGGTAACAGTTATTGCTATGACCTAAAATGTGAGGGTGTCAGTCACTCTCTTTTCCCTCCCCTTGAAAGAGAAATACTCTTCCTCTGTTCTGAAACAAATTTGGCTAATCCAGGACTAACTTAGCACCATTCAGTATTTTGCATGGTGTTTTCTCCCTCTTGCTTTACAAAATTTTTGATAGCTGTCATAACTCCAAGGTAGCAAAGGAGCCCCACAGTGTAATCAAAAGGTTTATCAATGCACTAACCAAAGGTGTGTGTAAACAAGAGAAATTACTTGCTATCTCAAATACTTCCAACAGCAGTAAGAATTTTTAGTAGTGATGCCAACTTCATAATTTTTAAATGTTCTAATCTATTCTCTCTCATAGATGTTTGTTGAATAGACAGAAGGGGCCTGATAAATGTTAAACTGGAGCGAAGTAGCATGTCTGAGCAGAGAATGTTTCCAGTTGAAGTGTAGCTTTTACCAACAACTGATGGAACCAAGTACATAAGTGATAGCTTAGTACCTCTTGTTAACGTGACAACAGCAGCAGTTACACCAAATGAACTTGGACTGATTTCTTTAAAATGATTTACTAAAATAAACAAGTACATTTTCCTTTTCAGTATAAGTTACATAAATTGCATACATATTTAGCTCTTTCTAGGTGCTTTTGGTAATAAGGCAGCAGCAGCAGGCTGACAACTAAAACTTTCAGCATTGCCCTGTACAGGAGTCAGTGCAAGGATAGTGTCTTCTCCAGCAATACACATTTTTACTGAATACACTGAAGGTGAACCTCATTTTTATTTGATACAGCTCAAGCAGAAGTAGACCGTAGTGCAATTCTTGCTTATGGGAAAAGAAAGCCCCTACAGTAATATGAATGAAGGATGCTCAAACCATGACTTGTTTACTGGAAGCAGTTAATAAAACACTTGGTGACAACTATTTGTGCTTCATAAAAAACTTCCAACAGGTTATAAACTAAAACCTCATCTGTAAAAGTTCTCTGTAGAATAGTGCTTACTCCAACACGTACAATGTTTTGGATCTGCTTTGGTGGTAAAACTTCCATCTGCTATCATGGAAAAATGTTTCCAGGAGAAATAATCCTCTTACAAATCAACAGCCAGCTTCTGGACAAAAAGGAACTGGCAACTTTGAAACGCTCATTCCCCTTCTCTGTTAAAGAACAAGCCCTGGAAAAGGAGAACATGTATTGTGTTAAAAGCTATAGTGGCACAAAAATCAAAACTGGCCCCTGGGCAGGTTCATCAGTTCAAAACCCATGTTCTCTAGTTCAAGTTTATTCAATGTGGCCTTAACAGACCATATCAGACTACTGGAGGAGGAGGAGGAGGAGGAGTACTCTGATCATCTCCTTCATCGGTCTTGGTTTAAGTAAGTCAGTGAAGCAGGTGCTTCAGACACTAACTCTTCTTACTGGGAATACACAGGGTCATAATAATGATCACGCAAACTTCTTCTTTGTAGCTGTGAATCGTTCCATGTACTATAAAGAAAACAAAAAAAAAATCTGAGATTGAGAAATTAATGCAAGATTCACTCTTGAAAGCAGCGAAGCCTCTGCTCTCGGACTCAAAAGCACTCTGCATCTAAAGCATATTTGCATTTCCTAGGCACAACCATTAGAGTTTTAATTTAAAAAAGAAAAACAACCAAAATAAACAAAAAACTTTCTGCCATTTGCTGTAATTTAGATTAATACACGAGAAAGAAAGTCCTCGCAGTGCTCAACAGTCGGATCTCAAGTGTTAAGGATGAACTAACGTTAAACAGTTAAGAATGCTGCATAATAGGAAGCACCCATTATTTTTTGTCCCATCAGAGTCAAGACTTACTCCTTCACACACCTGCCATCATTAGCTACCCAAAGATGCTGAGGAAAGAACACTGATCCTGAACACTACGAGGAAATTAGTCTTTGAAGAACTCCTGAAATTCTTTTCAGAAGTACAAATCCAGTACCAGTGACAATACCAGTAGACTGTGCTTTATTCATGAGCATAAAAGCTTAGTGTTGTGAGGAGGTACGTGGCAAGGACTTCACCAGAAGCTTCATTAAAAAAAAAAAAAAAAAAGACACAAACCTTGTCATAACCTTCCAGTTCTCTGAGCTTCTTGATTTCGAAGAGGTTACCTTCCACTGCAAGGAGTGAGATCTGGGAATCACTGAGGATACTTTGAGGAAGCATGCTGAGTTCTAGACAGTTTTCTTCTAAACGTAAGACTTTGAGGCGCGGACAGTGGGAGATCTGCACCGAGATCTGGGAAATCTGGTAGAAATAAAAAAACAAAGGGAAATGCGATTAAAATGTTAGCGATCAGTGATTAAAGTGATTTGCGTTTCAGACTAATATGAAACAATTACCATGTTGTAAATATAAACTACATTAACAGTGACTACTTAACAACAATGTGTAAGCAACAATAATAATGGTCAAAAAATCCAAATAACTTTTTTTCTTCCATGATGACAGACAGCCTACACATCTGTGTATCAGACTCCTACTCAAGAACTGCTCAAATTTTTTGTATGATTAAATTCAGGATTTGTTAGTTAGTCAAATCCGGCAGTTAGATGTATCAGTACACAAATTCTAGATATGACCCCTTGCTCTTTGGTGTCCAGGAGATGTCTTTTAGCTGTAACATTTTGATAGTCTCAGCTTATGTTCTGTGGACATACTAAGTCCAAGATAAACCACATCCTAAATCTACATGCCTGTAATATCTCAGTTACCAGACCTGATTCTGATTCAAATTGAGCTCAATAGCCTGCAATTCTCCGACGGTGTCGGGTACATTTTGGATCTGGTTCTTGGAAAGATCTACCACATCCAAGTGGCGAAGACCACAGAGTTGTGTAGGCACAGTCCGAAGCTGGTTTCCAGAAAGGCTCAGGGTTTTGAGAGCCGACAGTTGTCCAAATGCAGCCGGTAGCTGCCTCAAATGATTGCCATTCAAGTGTAGTGTTTCCAGTTTTTTCAGTTTACACAGTTCCTCAGGTAAAGCAGCTAGAAATAAATGACAGAACAAAGAGATGAGCTAAAGAAAAAGCAGTAAACATTCATAACCATTTAATACAAATAAGCTTCTGCATGGAAAACGGTGTTATATTACACTAATTTCTCACAGGGTTCCTCCCCATTTTCCTATGAAGGCACAAATCCCTGCACAGAAACTTAAGCCCACTAACACCACATGCTTTCTAGCCATCTTCCATAAATATCTTAAAAATAACCTGCAGACAAGGCAGACCTTGCCTTTTTCACAGGCTGAAAACACTACTCTGAGAGGATTTTAGCCGATCAGTTACACTCTTTACTAACCCCTTTGCCAATACATTCTATGACAGTTGAAGTACCACAGAATTCACAGCTTCAGGTCTGCTGCAGCCCTTTAAAGGTTTTACTCAACTCACTCAAAAGTAAGTTCTCAGATAATTTTTATCGTATCATACAGCTTATAAGCCTCACCAGGCAACCTCTGCTGGCATTCATTCCTCCCTCGTTCTACCTACACACGTGTATAACCTGTAGTACTCCTCGAGTTCCACTACAGAATCAAAGAGGTTTGTAAATTACATTTGTTTTTCAAAAAGGCAGATAATACACAATTACTATATACAAAATTTAGTTTCTTCACCTCATCCTTATTTTTCCATAAAGTTGGACATTTGTCCAACAGAAACCATAACAACCATTGAGTGGCCGGCAATATTTTCTACAGATCATCTTCATTACCTGTTCTCTATGCAAGTACTAAACCATCTGACACTGTTAAACCTTCAGATCAGACAAGTGACAGCACAGAAATGTTTTACGGTTTTAAGTACTTACATGTCACTGTAAAACTGATAAAACTACTAAACTGGCAACTGGTTTTGAAGAATTTATGGGTTTGGGTTTTTTTTCCTGTACATGAATTCAAAAGATTTCAGTTTAGGTGACTAAACTCCCCATTTACATCCCATGAGAGTTAAATCATTAAATTCAGTTTCTGATCAGAGAAGTCAGGTTAATATTTTAAAAATCTGTGGAGATATTAATTAGCAGGCATACTCAGTTTGTTGTTGTTTAGAACAAGGCTCTTCAAAAAGGAAAATTTTCCAATGAGTGGTGGCAAAAGCTCTATTTTGTTGTTCGACAAGTCTATTGTCCTTAAGTTGCTTGTTAGCTTCTGCAGATCTTCAGGAAACTGTGGGAGAGAAAAAAGATACATTTAAATAGTTGATACAACTTCAAATGGTCAAGTTACGCAGCTTAAAATTTTAATTGAAACTTGTATGGCTATTACGTACTGTCATATGTATCACAATGTCCAATCACCACAGTGCGCAACTAAGTTGGCAAAAGTGCTTAATACATAGTTTTAAAAATATTTTTTCATCTGAAGACAGGAAAAGGGATATAAAGGAGACAGTCTAACATCTAGGCAGAGTAGTTTTTAAGCCAAAGAATTTATATTAAAAAGGGAAAAGGAAGAATACCATCACACAAGCTTGTTTATGTTTTAGTCCTCTTGTGTGTTTCTTTTAAATGTGCCCGTCATTTAAAAATATTCTACAGCTAGTTAATGGCTCTGTATTTTAGCAGAGTAGGATTGGGAAAATTTTCTCTTGCTTTCCTTTTAAAATAATTATGTAAACCATTTTCCTTATTCTTATTTACATCCTGTACCACTTTAATCTACACTTGGCACTAAGCTGAAAAAAAGAAAAACTGACAATCGCCATCAGCAAGTCCTGGTCAATAGGCCAGTGGTTTTGATTCTCCTTTGGCTTGGCAGAGGAAAAGGGAAGAGAGAAGGTAGGCCAGTAGAAGAAGAGAGTTTAGAAAAGCCATGGAAAATTACTGCAGTATAGTTATTTTGGCTATGCTGTGCATTGTTCCTAGACTTATGGTTCCAAGACATTCTGTGTTTCTCTGCAGCTGAGTCAAAGTCAAGACAATTTCCAATATAACAATTTTCAAGATACTTCCAGCCCAGTGAACAGCCTGTACAGACATTCATGTGACTACAATTAAATATAGCATAAGTACCTAAATGCAAAAAATTGTGGACTATCTTTCTAGGGAACAACACCGTTATAAAATTTACTTTTTCTTCCCCAAGTTTACAGCCCTTCTTTAAAAAGCACGACGACATCATAACCAGTACTTCTTGAACACACATGCACTCTAAAGCATGAAGTCAGAAGCATGCAAGTGTCCTGACAGACAAATCCTCAATCAGATGACAGTGCAAGCAAAAATCTGCTCTGCAAAAAGGAAAAAAAAAATTTTTTTAAAATAATATCACCCATCACTATTTATGAGAAATGCATGTACACAGCGTGTTATGATAATAAGATGGGAATTTCTTTCCAAAATAGTCAGTCATACACACAAACAGCCACGTTTCCACGACAGTTACATTACCTCTGTAAGTCCCTTTCCCGTTAGCTGAAACACACCAGTTTTCTGTGCTGTCTCCAGGTGAGCTTTTAATGCACTATTTCCCATCCTAACACTTCTTTGTCAAGCATACAGAGTTTGAGCGATAGTCTCGGTGAGTTTCTCTCAGTTATTCTGCACTGGAGAACTGCAATCCAAAGTCTCTGTGACAGAGAAAACATAGAAAGTCATTTTATGTGTGCCGTCTTCCACACTACAAGCATCTCAACATACCGAACCGTTTCACTGCTGCGTTCTCATCTCCCCCATAACTAAAACCTAGATCTTAAAAGATTTACCTAGCTTAAGGTGCCTTCATTATAGCAGTTTGACATTGAAATGATGTAACCAACGAAGTGGAAAAATTGCATACTTTCCACGTTTCACCTCCTTCAGGGCCCAGTAGCGTAAGGGGATTCTCCACGGAGGCTGGCTGTGACTTTAGTGGCATCTACCAGCACTGCCCTGCCTTCAACACTACACTTCCATTTGCTTTTCTTGGAAACATTTTTTTTCAGAGACTTGGCTCCTTTTTTGCGCCTCTGGCTGCAGACACGACACACGACACCCACCTCCCGTCGCTCCAGCAGGGTTTAATCCCACGACAAACTACGCCCGGTTACAGGCCGAAGGATTAGGGGCAGGTTTGTCGCCGGGAGGCGGGGAATAAAGCCTAACGCGGCACGTAAACAGCCGGGACGAGGAGCCCAAGAGAAGAAGCGCTCCCTGCCGCGACGGCTACGAGCGGCTCAGCGGGACCCTCGGCGCAGGGTAAAGCCAGCAGTGACCCGCTGCAGGCCCCGGTTCCCTCGGTTCCCCCGGTTCCCCCGCCTCCGCTCCGGCTGCTCCGGCCCCACCG
>NW_009259967.1:1756986-1765790 GCF_000687185.1 Egretta garzetta
CCCGCTGCGGTGCCGGCCGCGGGGCTTCAAATGCAAGTGTGCAACAAGCGGCGTCCCCGGGGCGCGGCGTTGGGCCCAGTGCTGTTTAACATCTTCATCGGTGATCTGGATGAGGCGGTTGAGTGCACCCTCAGTGAGTTTGCAGATGACATCAAATTGGGCAGGAGTGTCAGTCTGCTCGAGGGGTCCTCTGGGGGCTCTGCAGGGAATCTGGACAGGCTGGATCGGTGGGCCGAGGCCAGCTGTATGAGGTTTAACAAGGCCAAGTGCTGAGTCCTGCACTTGGGTCACAACAACCCCATGCAGCGCTACAGGTTAGGGGATGAGTGTCTGGAAAGCTGCCTGGCAGAAAAGGACCTTCTTGACCTTACTGAAGGCATGCCATTGATGCTGCATATCTCCTACACTGCTTTTTCTCATTACCAGAATATAGACACATGCATATATGTATGTATATGTATATATGTAATATATATACTCTTTTTTTCCAAATTTATATGGAAAAGACCTTCTTTTAAATGAAATACACCACAAGCAAACTACTACAAGCCAGGAAAGTAATTACTGCCCGAGGTAGGCAGGCTGCAGTCCTTTGCTCATCCTTTGCGACATTTCCCTGGCAGTTGCATGACACAGGGGCAAAAACTTCCACTTCAAATACGGCGTTAATGCCTCCTTCTTTACCATTAGAAAATAACTTATGCTATCCTGCCTTTTTAGTAGGGAAATATGCATACTGGTGCAGTGTGGCTAAATTCCTAGCACTTAACCCAAGGTAACACAAAACTAAATCCACTTACTTTAATAAAGTAATTTCAAATCTCCTCTGGAGTAACTGAAAATAAGCATTCTTCACTTGAACTCAAAATTTCTTCCAAGTGAATTGTTCAAGGAGATCCTGTATTTTCACCCAACACCATGTAGCAAGAGCTTCTTTCCCCCCTTTGAAAAAAGAAAAACTTCCCTTGCTGTATTAACTACCTAGATATTCATGCGATCAGCACAAAATCTTATGAGGAGCGTCTGAGAGAACCGGGGTTGTTTAGCCTGGAGAAGAGGAGGCTGAGGGGAGACCTGATAGCCCTCTGCAACTGCCTGACAGGAGGGTGTAGTGAGGTGGGGGTCGGCCTCTTCTGCCTGATAATGGGGAATAGGAGGAGGGGAAATGGCCTGAAGTTGCCCCAGGGCAGGTTTAGATTGGACATTGGGAAAAATGTTTCACCGAAAGGGTTGTCAAGCATTGGAATGGGCTGCCCAGGGAAGGGGTTGAGTCCCCATCCCTGGAGGTATTTAGAAGAGGTGTAGATGTGGTGCTTAGGGACATGGTTTAGTGGTGGGATGGCAGTGTTAGGTTAATGGTTGGACTTGATGGTCCTAAAGGTCTTTTCCAACCTAAATGATTCTATGATTCTAAACTGTGTTACTGTTTGCATAAATGCTTTTTAATTTGAAAGGCAGAGAAATTTTCCCTTTTATTGTGGGATCTCTTGGGGTTTTGGCTGGTGGCAGCTTTCCTCATTAGGAATAACCATCCCTTCTGTTGTGTGTATTTTCTGGAGCTCAGACATGAGTCCTTTTTGATGCCCTCCAGTGCGTTCCAGTAGCATGCCAGCCAGTGTCGTTGAGAGTGCTCTCATACTGCCTTTTATGAAGTTTTATTTTGACTCGTGTTCATTTTCCCCAAATAATGCATGTATTTTATGAGTTGTTCGGATGAAATTTACTGTATTGCATAGTGTAAGAGAATAACGGTGACTTTAGACTATTAAAAGCCAATCTTGAGAATTTGCCTGATACGTTCCTGCTGCTGACTGCATATTCTCCTGTTGTTTTCCTTTCACAGGAGACACTGGATTTAACCTGTAGAAAAGACCCGTGCTTTATGAAATTCTCAGAGATGGAAAAAATGGCAAACATTCAAGCTGAAATCAATGAGGTACAGCCTTTACTGTTGTCAGTGTACACTCAATGCTTCAATATATAGAGATAATACCTGGCACCTAATGAGGTAGTGGACTCCCATGTGCTATTATTTCGTGTTTTGAGGGTTTTTTTAACAGTTCAGCTGCTTAACAGTTGGCACTTTTTCCCCAGTGGACTGAGTTGTCATAAAGAAAAGAACAAAATTGTGAAATAGAAGTTTTCGGTCTAACTGGCAAGATGCAGCAGCCTGCGCCTTTGACTGAAATGTTACATGAAGTTTTCTGAGGAAACTGAAGAACAAATACGAACTTGTAGTTGCCTTCAGTTCACAAGAATGTGTTTGTGTATAGGCAACTAGGCCATTTTGTTGGTTAGCAAGAGGTAACCTCAGTCATTTCTTACTGCCTGAATTGGCTGTTGGCTTGGATTTTATGATGATGTTTTCTGAGCATTTGCTTGCTGGTACAAAAACTGTTTATTAAATTACACAGTGTGGGCTCCAGCAGCTACAGAGGCTTACTGCACGGTGGTGTAACAAATTCACTGTTTACTTTTTTGGAGAATGAGTTTAACAGCTGGCGCCACCCTATATTGACGGGCAGAAGGAACAAACAGTTTCCAGCTCCTAGGAAAGTGGCTACTTGGCCTCCTTTGCTGGAAGGTTTCACATATAAAGTGCTCTCTCTGACAAATGTTCAATATGCTGTGAGTGAAGCAGGTCCTTTCCTAAGTGATCAAGAAAAGCAACAGTTCTCTGTGCGTCCTGAGAGACTGATACGTCATCCTCTTCTATACTTCCTCAGTCTTCTCTTGTCTAGCCAAAATGGCCACAAGTCTTTCAGCCACAGGAAGGTATCTGCTGCTCTTGTGCTGGTTTGTCTTGGAAGGAATTAATGCTAGGAGTTTCACAGCATAGCAAGGGTTGGAAGGGACCTCGTGAAATCATCCAGTTCAACCCTCCTGCTAAAGCAGGTTCTCCTAGAGCAGGTTGCACAGGACATCGTCCAGGGGGGCTTTGAATATCTCCAGAGAAGACGACTCCACAACCCCTCTGGGCAGCCTATTCCAGTGCTCTGTCACCCTCAAAGTAAAGAAGTTCTTCCACATATTCAACTGAAACCTCTTATGTTTCAGTTTGTACCCATTGCCCCTTGTCCTGTCGCTGAGCACCTCTGAGAAGAGTCTGGCTCCGTCCTCGTGTCATCCCCCTAAGATATTTGTATGTGTTGATGAGATCCCCTCTCAGTCTTCTCTTCTTCAGGCTGAACAAGCCCAACTCTCTCAGCCTTTCCTCATAGGGGAGATGCTCCAGTCCCCTAATCATCTTTGTTGCCCTCCTCTGGACTCTCTCTAGGAGTTCCTCATCTTCACCTGAGAGAGCTTCTCCCACAGCTAAAAACAAACAACTCCAACACAAACCAGTCTTTGCGAGAAGGAGGAAACTTGGGTCTGTGAGAGGTTCTTTAGTAGAATATAGTCTATGAAACTGCTTTGTAGATGTAAGTTTCTGTGGTTTAGGAATGAATTGCAGGATCTGTCTTTTCCAGCACAAATTTCCAATAAATTGCCAAATTGTTTAGTGGGTTGTTTGGGGGTTTTTTTAAGTCTTTTCCTATTGACCAAAAAGCCCCACTTAGTAGTAGGAATACTCCAGAATCATAGAATGTTTTGGGTTGGAAGGGACCCCTAGAGTCATCTAGTCCAACCCCCCTGCAGTGAGCAGGGACACCGCTCTCATGCAAATGCTCACTCTTTCACACACGCGCTTTCCCCCATGTTCACGCTTTTCTCCCTTTCTACTTCCTCCCCCGCCCCAAGAAAGTCAACAATGTCTGGATAAGTATGTCAAAAATGCATTTTCATTTGATGTTGTTATTGTTGTAGAAGAAACTGAAAGCTGAAATTCTGCATTTGGAGAAGGAGACAGCAGACATTGCTCACCCTTTCTACTTAGGTAAGTGCAGTTGTACCTTAGAAAAACCAGAAGTATTAAATGACTTCATCAGCAGGTTCATGTTTCATCTGAGGACATGACACTTCTGGAAGTTACTGCAGCTTTCCCCACTGGAGAGCTTGTTAGAGGTGGCAGGTGTTTTATTAGCCTCTAAAGAATGCTTCCATACTGTTTGAATTTGCACCTTCTGCTGTGTCAGTAGAAGCTCTGTGCGTAACTCATTCTCCAAAACAGCTGTGTGTGTCTGTGTGGTTAGCCCCCCGGGTCAGCGGAGCATCAGGAGTTCAGAGATCATCAGTAACCTGACTTGCTTCCCTTGGCCTGTGTGCTACTTCGCTGCTTTTCCAGTAACTCAATGCATTTCTGCTGCATCTGTAGGCCCCTAATACTACCTGGATTTTCATTGCAGTATTTTGGGAGCATATGTATTCATTTCTTTATTATTTCACTCTTTTCCCACTATGATTTGAAGGATACTTAAAACATTCTCACTTGCTACTACTGTGTTAGGCTAGTGAAGTATGCTGTAATACTTCAATGCTATGTTATAGTTTAAGAAGTTGGTTCCATCTCAAAGGTGGTTTACTTAAAACTGTAGATAATGTAAAACAATTAACCAAGCTGTATCTTTAAAAAGTAGGTATTATGACTTTGAGGTGCATGCTGATACTAAGTCCTTTACACACCAACAGAAGTCATTCTGATTAATGATACTTTCTTGAGTGCAAACCGTCCAGTGCAGTAGATCAGACTTTTTCTTTCTGTCTTTCTCCAGTAGAAGTTTTGCCCTTGTTTTAGCAGGACAATATTTTCAACTTTGCAATTTTATTTTATAGGCAAAAAATGCGAGATTTTGCAAGATATGAACAGACACTTGGAAGCCATACTGAAAGAGAAGAGGGCTCTTAGGAAGAGGTTGATAAAGCCCAGATCTCAAGACAGCCTGCCTATTGAGGCTACTTTTCACAAGTAGGCATATAGAAAATAATTGTTCTTTGCTTGCATGAGTCCAAAATTAATTTGAACTAATAGGCAGTAAAAGTCACATGCTTTCATTCACTTTTCCATTGAGAAGAACAGAAATAAAAAACGGCAGCAGAAACTCAGCTCAAATTGCTAAATTCATAGAAAGGTAGTGATATGTATTTTTATGAATATTTGCTTAGGTTATTGGTCTTGTCTTCTGAAGATTACACAACAATTTGTGATGTATTTTTATAAACAGATGTGTTAATTGCTTGATTCGTTATGCTTCCACATAGGTAGGAATTGCTTCTTCAGCATTTGGTGTCTTCCTTCCACTGTGACTTGCTCAGAATAAGTGTGTGAATGATTCACAGACATGCATAGTACTCGTTTTAAAAATACAGTGCTGCTTCTCATGGTATAATAATCTAGTCCAGTTACTGAAGAAGTGCATATTCACTCCTTCAATTCTTGCCCTGCTTGTTGCTGAGAGTCATAAAAGAAGTGTAATTGCAGAGAAATTAATTAGATGGTTTGGAACTTGCATAAAACTGGAGAAGAGGACTAAGAAAACCCACAGAGGAAAAAAATAAGAGCTTGGAAGTATTAAATCCTCATTGTTTTGCACAACTTTTGAGTAGGGGGCTCATTCTTGATTGCAGGTACCTAGTAGAGTTGTTGACTGAGGCTGTGACTTTCATTGAGAAGCTTGAAAGCCATTTGCAGGCCGTAAGAAGCATCCCTGAGATACCGAACATCATGAAGGATATGGTGAGTAGCAGAAGAACTGAGCCTTCCATCTCCTTCAGCATTAAGAATTCAATGCTGTTTGGTTGTTATGTCTTGCTAGATTGACAGGATGTATAGAGATGAAATCTAACTCTTTTCTGCCTCAGGGCACTGCTTTGACAAAAACGGAGGTGCTTGTGATGGAGTTGGAGGAGCTGGCAGAGCAAATACTGAAATGGAGAGAATTGCAAAAAGAAGTGTATTTTGACAGCATCTGCAATACTGATGAATGGGACTTTGGCTTATATTTAACCTAACATCATTGTCCTCAAATAGGATGCCTATTCAAAGAACTACCTTTTTGCAGTCTCTGGTGAAAACTACAACATAGTTGTGCTTTAATCCAACAGGGACTTCATAGGTAGTTATATTTCTGTTCTTATGTAACAGTTCTCCAACTGTTTAAAACAAACAAACAAACAAAAACCAACAAGGACAACGACCAGTAACTCGTATGAAGACAGACTACTGAGAAGGCTGTTAAGGAGTTCCTGTTTGAAACAGTTGGACAGGATTCCCTTGGAACCTGTAGCATCAATGCAAATTTGTGTTGATATTTCTTATGCACTTGCTAGAGTGTCTCTGTTCATTTTTGTAAGCATCTTGTTAAAACACTGTATTTTGTATGTCAATGTAAAATTTCAATAAAAGCACTAGATTTCGAGAGCTCAGTTTCTTGGTTTTTATTTTGTTGTAAAACCCTATAATTAAAAGAACAGTGCAAAGACTTAGGTCCCAGCTTATGTTTCCATAGGAGTTCCAACCAGGAAATTAAACTAGTTGTAAGTTACAGTTTATTATGGCTATGATGTGGTTTTGTGGGAAAGCAGGGAATGGGCTCGGTGATATATGGCAGGTCTACTGACTTGCAAACCACATTTCTATGATAATGATAAGTATATTCTTCAGTCTCTCCTTTTCTGTTGCTTGCCCTATCTTCAGTGCACCCCTTAGAATGAAACTCTTGTTCCACGAGTATGACTGACAATTTAGCAAAAGCATTGATTGTACGTCATGAAAAGACTTGTTGGTAAAAAGTCACTGGCAGGACATGGATAAACCAGGAGGGTTGGTTGTCTTTGGAGGATGTCCAGTTTCTGTATTCTGGACACAGAGCAAACTGGAAGTGGTGCAGATGTATTCCTTTCTACTGTTGTATCATTTATGTTATCAGAGTTCTACATAAATCCAACGTGTTGAGCTCCATTTCCGAAAGCAAGAGCCCTTTATTTTTTGAAAGTAACCACTAGGTGGCTCGGTACCACACAAATTTCACTGTAGTTTATCTGACTCTTACATAAAAACTTAAAATAGAATTAAGGATGAAATCTTTGGTTCTTTGTGGAGCACAACCTGATCTGACTTCCTTGTAATTGGTCTACTCTATATTTGAGAATTTCTGAGAATCCCATTTTAATCATTCTGCCGGGAGCAATGTCAAGGAGTATAGCTTAACAATTCTCTAGTATACCATGTAAGTGTAGCTGATGTTCCTCTCTGCTGCTGTTGAGAAAAGTCAAGAGGGTAGAAACAATTTGGATTCAGTCAAGCAGAATGTCAGTAGATCTGAGAATACAAACTGGCATTTGAGTCCCGTAAACTTGAGTGGACTCTGTGTGAATGCTTGCTGTATGTCACTGCAGGATTTGAGTCCGAAGTCCCACATCACCATCGTTTCAGATGGGGAAACAAAGGTCTTCCACACAATTGCAGTGGAGGAGCTGGCATTTTTTACAGAAAATGCTTTGCACAGTCTGTGAAATGGGAAGAAACAGAATCCAGACTTCTGGAATTATTGTCCTGTGCATCTATCGCAGGCTTTCTCACTGTCTTACAGTGAAGATTTGGTCAGGCAAATTAAAGCTGTTGTAATTGAATGCTTCCAGAAATAGGATGAAAACATTTCTAGTTAGTTTGTTCATCATAATTCCTTGAAGTGAAGATAGATGCGTGGTTTTGCCATATCCCAAAGTCCTGAGCATATCTTCTTCCTTTACTGTACTCATTATTGGAGAGTTGGCTGTGGAGATGGTAGAGTTTAGCTAATCCATTTGTCATGGGCATACCAAGTCATTCTTTAGTATGATTAAGGGGATAAATCTACTGAAGTGAACAGTGGTTCACAGCTTGTAGGTATTCATTTTAGCATCTCTGTGGTGGGTTGTGAATTGGGAAAAGTGTTGGGTCCAAAGGATCTATCCCATACTTCCCTCTGGAAGGTTTCTGTATTGTGGTGTCTATTTCATTTAGACTTAAGGTTTCTGGAGCTTAAGGCAAATTGTCTCATGAGGAGAACTATACTTAAAAGTAGAGATAAACAGTACAGTTAAAAGGCAATTTTAACCAAAGTTGTTTAAATGGACTGTAAAACACTCCAAGATGGTATTCAGAGATAGATCAGAGTTTCTCATGTTTTGAACCAGAAAAGTCTGGTTAAAAATAATCATGACATTAGCAAAAACCAAGCAGGAATTGTCTGTTGAGCCTGGCCTCTTGGTTATGCCTGCAGCCAATGCTGCTTCCTCTCACACCTTCAAAATAGTGGCGGTAGCTGACAGGGACAACGTTCTAAGAGCAGCTTTTTTAAACATTAGGCGGTTTTTATATTACTCTAAGTGCAAAGCCTTTATCAATGCAACAGTTTGACATCAATTTCAATTACAGTTCTTTGGAACTTTCAGAATTTTACTTTACACAGTGAAGGCAGCCCACACAGAGATTGGAGGCTTTCAAAGGGATTTAAAGCACTTGAGAGCTTTCTTTTAAGCAACGAGTAAGGAAGGGATACTTAACCTCCCTTAAATTACTGTCAAACCAAGTAAATCTGGAGTGCTTTGCGCTTTAAACAGTGCCAGTTTTCTGATTGCCTGCACATAACTAGTGGTCAAACGCAGGTGGGGTTAGGCTGGCGGTTCTTCACTTCGGGAACACATCGGTTTCTCTCGGGTAGCGCCGGGCGAGCATCTTCGCGGCAGCGCCCGTCTCATCGCGCTGATTCAGCTTTTGGGCAAAATCCGGACGGTTATGCTGGTGCACATGAGGAGCAGGGGTATCCCCGGCGATTTTAAGCGTGAAACCACCGTCTGGAGGTCCCGCTCTCCGGGACGGACCTGTTTTAGGCGGAAAAAAACCAAACAACGGTTTGGGCGCTGGAGAGGCAGCCGCGCCGCCG
>NW_009259967.1:1766356-1770981 GCF_000687185.1 Egretta garzetta
GCTCCGGTAGAAACCCCCAAAGCGAAATGGTCCGGCTTGAAGGCGACTCCCACAAACAAGAAGCTGCCGTAGCTCAGCGCTCCGGTGTTGTCTGATTATAAAGCATAACTAAAACCTCGCAGACCTCGCAAATTCGGGGAGGAAAAGAAAGAGAAAAAAACAAGCGCCCAAACTTTCGGTGGCTGGCAATGTGCTCCTCTTGTTAGAGAAACGCTATAGCACGTCAGGCAGAAACGGTTTGAAACGTGGTATGAGCTCTCAGGGCCGGTCTGTGATTTGATGCTGCCTTTCTTTTTAGCGTGAGCCCTTCCTGTTGTCTTCTGGCTGCATTGACTTCTCTGATAAATAACTCTGTCGTGTAGTAGGGAAAATGATTCTTGAAGAGTTGCCCAGCCTGAAAACTAGCCTAGTCACGTAGCCACCAATATGGTAGCATGTTTTGCATTTGTTATTTGTCTACGGATTTTTTTTGCAAGACGAGGTACCAGAGAGTGTTGAATAAAATTAAAAAACCCTGAACCGGGTAGTCTTAAATATAAAAAGGGAAAGGTGGGAAGTAATTTACAGGTTTTCAATATACTTTACCTTTAACTCAAAACTAACTGATTTTTTAAGAAATATTTTGTCCATACTTTCATTTAAAAACAGGTTGGGCAATGTTGTTCTGATTTATTGCACAGGTATGAATGAAACAGATTTTAATAGATACTGGCATATTGTAAGAAGAGTAAGCAGCACAGAAGTAAGCTAAGTTTAGCCTTTCCTTACTTAGTGTTGCTTTAGTGTTGGAAATGTTCTTTGATTTTTATTTTCTTCTGTATCGTTAGTCATTCTTAGTATTTGCTGGTCAAATAAATTGCTGCTATGCCCTCTAGAAATAAAAAACAGTATACAGTTGCTAAGCATTAACGTTAAATGACAATTTGGTAATGATATTAAGTTATTCAGACCATAGGACCCTTTTGGTTCAGTCTTGCAGAGTTTAGTGGAGACTGAAAGTATTTAGAAGTCCGACCTGGCGATGTATTTCATTGTGCAGGCAATGACATATTTGTTTCTCCTGCAATAGCATCTGGCTGCCTATTTGCAATTACGTAGTGGACTTAGTACGGTCTCCCATAGACATAAAGTTAAAATGAGTGGGTCTTAGCAGCTGGGGAAGAGAGGCCGAAGATTGAACTGGTAGGGGGGTGATCTTCCCCCTCACCAGATTCTCCCTGGTTAGGAACTTTGCACTAAATCTGTCTTAATGTTTCTTCCCCAATGGGTAGCATTAAGCAGTGCATAACAGTCCATGTATCATTATGGCTTTAAACAGCGCCTAGAATTCTGTCAGATAAGGTGTGATAAACAGGAAAATCTTCAACACAGCTAGCAGCGGCCAGCCGTTGGGTCTGGAGTGTATCTTGAGGAGGAGGGTGGGATCATGCTTAGGGATATGGTTTAGTGGTGGATGGCAGGGTTAGGTTAATGGTTGGACTCGATGATTTTTTATGATTCTGTGATCAGAAAGCTGGACAGCCTCCTGCGCATGGGAGAAGCTAATTTGGCGCCAAAATGGAAATGTTTGTGCAAAGGCAAGAGTGGAAACCTAGGAGGTAATATGAGAAGAGACTGTTAAATAACCCCATCTACTCAACCTGTGGCAGTATAACTGGTGGGATGGGGAGGCAGAGACCCCTCTTGTGGTGTCTGACCCCAAAGGCAATAGGCCATTTATACTTTGCACTGCGTTGCCACAGCTGAGGTCGGCAAAAGTGTGTCAAGATGGATTTTTATATTTTATAAAAGGTTCTTTATGAAGGCTCTGACATGAGAACTTGCTTTCTAGCCTTGACCAAGATTGTCCAAACATAATGACTTCAAGGCAAATACCAAAGATATGAAGGCTTAAAGTAACCTTGATAGAGACTGAAAGGACTAAAGCTCTCAGTGGGGACAAGGGCCTGCTCTTTCTATTCCAGCTTCTTATACAGCTTCCATATTGTGGTGGCGCAAGCCTCTCACCCTCTCTGTACACGCACGCGCCGTGATTGCCCCTAACAGGTACCCATGTTGCCAGAGCTCCTAGGATCTCTTAGGTGCTTTAAAAAGTAAAACTTCCTGTATAAAAGTGTCAGTTCAACTGGGTTGAAGTACTGTAATGTGTACAATCACACTTCCAGCCAAAAATATTAAACTTTGTTTTTTAAGAGTCTCAAAAATTGAAAAGCTGTGGGCAGAGGCTAGAACTGGAGGGTTAGTTGGTTGTTTCTGACTATCGTACAAACTTTACTTGCTCATTGCTTCTTTTCATTTAATTTACAATGGCAGATGAACGTTGGTTTTGCACCTTAAAATTTACAGAATATTCAGATGTTAAAGGATGTTCATATGGGAGTTCATGAAATCCTGCTTTCTGTTTAAAGTTTCCATGTTTTACAGACCACATTAATCACATCTGCAACTTGTTATTTAGCAAAAGGCAAAGAGGGGGTCTTTTTGTTCTGTGCCTCTACGGCGCCCATCACAATGCATTCTTTGACAGAGAGCTCCTATGTGCAAATAATCCCTGATAGTTATGAAGTGAGTACAGTTGTAGAGAATGCAGAAGTTTTTCCTTTGCCTAAACTTTAAATAGCTTGTAGCCAGTGTTCTTCATAATGCCATCAGTCATTCTGTAACAGGCTAAATGATTTTTTTTATCACCAAAATGTTGTCCTGGGAGTAAATTCCCTCAAATGTGTTCCCTGGAGTGACATTGCTTTAAAATAAGTCGTTATTATACATTTACTGTTGTACGTACTAAAAAAGATTTGTTACTTCGTGGTTACATGGGTACTTGTGCCGTGTAAATACATTTTGCCCTCAGAATGAAAAATAGAAACTTGAATGGGCGCTATAAATTGGCTATAGCAATAGGTAATTATCAGGTATTAAGTAAGAGCTGGGAACTGATGAAATCCCTTTATGGTTTATTTCCGGACATCTTAATGCTTGGCCTATTAGATATTAAACTTTTGTAAGGAAAGTGTAATGTTATTTTTGGCTGTCAGTCAGAAGCTGTTGATGGAAACACTTTCAACACTAGCACGTAACTATGTGAACTAGTAATGCTCTTTCTTTTTCTTTCTCGGTTTCTGCTGTGGAGTACGCCAACACCGCGGTCTGCAGCGCGATGCTGTGAGATCAGATCTGACCCTCCAGACCTGGCAATGGTGTGACTGGCTGAGAAGGAGGGTACATTACCCTTCCAGTATTTCAGCACTGTGTCTAGGGCTCTCCTTGTGGCTGGGTAGCTCACTTAAAAAGCTGTCTTGGGTATTTGTATGCTAGAATAACACCTGCAGCATTAGGCATGCCCTTTGACTCTTTATGTAGGCCAGCAGAAACCCGTGCTAGTTTTTAAGTGCTGCTGGTTTCAAAAATGTTTGTCCCTGTGGTATGCCATCACAATTCCAGTACCTGGTTGTGGCTGCTGACTGCTCTTAGGGTGGACCTCAGCCCTGTGCTGTATGAGAGGAGGAAGGGAGGGCTGTGTTTGCGCATGGGAGGCCCTCTGGGAGGGGAGCGGTCCGTGTGTCCAGGGCAGTGCGTTCGGGACCAGGATGGGGCACAGCTGCCTCATCCCTTTCCCTCCACGATCCACTTCCTCTGCCTCTTCTGCTCTGCATCCAGCTGGTCTCAGTTCACTTGTGCACGCTTGTATTCCCTTGCCTCAGCGTAGTTTGAGAACTGCTATGTAAGTAGTCTTAAAGATGGGAAAGTAGGGCTTTAAAAACCAGTGCTCTATATCACAATGAAAAGCCTCATGCATTACTATAGGATTCTCTTTTTAGCATGCACCAGTGACTAGAGGACATTGCATTCCTTCACAGATTGTGCATTGCGTCCTGGGTAAAATCGTTCACAGCAAGTTTGTTTAATTGAATTGTAAAATTATAGTGGTGTTAAGTTAAAAACTTGATGCTAGGGCATGCAAGTTGCCCTGTGACACTTTTTGACAGTTTAAAGCACTTTGCTGAGCCCTGAAGTTTGGGAGCTACTTGTGCAGGACCCAGCAAAACGGGCGACATCTTCTGCTGTTGAAAATGCCTTCACTTTTCAGCTGCCTCCGTGGCCTGGAAAAGGAGAGACTGGCAAGAAGGTCTTATTTGAAAGGGTCTTTCCTGGTCTCTTTAATAACTCACACGTGAATTCTCCCATCTTCGATGAACCTCATAGACGTGTTACCTGAAAGAGTTGCTGAACAGATTAATTAACCTGAAAGCTGCCCCTTGTCTTTCTCTGCTTTGCATTGTTTCCAAGCTGTACCTTGAAGCATCCTGGCCAGCTGTTTATTTCCCAACCCCCTCAGGAGTTCCTGAGCTGGTCCTCCATGCATTTGCCAATGAGAGCATCAAAGAAATGTCAGGGTAGTCCCAAGCTGAACCCCACTTCCAGCGGTGCAGGTGTTTACTATCAGAGTCTGAGCTGCAGTGGAAGTTTTCCTTGTTACTGCTGCTCTCTATGGCATAGTCCTCTAATCACCTCCCCAGGATATGGCAGGTGATGAGGCTTGAGGGTGGGATTGAGGTGGAGGAGTTAAGTTTGAGCTCATAAGAACACGGCTGACAGCAAGCCCAAGGCTGGGAAGGAAGGGTCTC
>NW_009259967.1:1771147-1790698 GCF_000687185.1 Egretta garzetta
AAAGTTTTTTACAACTCCCAGAAAGGTGCTTGGTGTGCTGGGCTAACTGGAGCGTTGCATTGGGCATAGCTACCGTGAGTAGGTGAGAGAGCAGCTCAGCAGATTGGTGTGTGATGATGTAAACTTGTAAAACTCATTTTTATTTGAAAGGGAAGCTGTATGGAAAAAGAGAATTACTTTAAGCATCATTCTGGAAATTATGTGAAGTAAATCACTGTTGGTTTGTGCTGGGTATGCCTTTATTTATCTGCTGCCGGGTCAGCTTCATTGACTAGTCTCTGTGCTGTGGTCCACCTCCCTTTGCTCTTCCTAATCACACTGTGGTAAGGAAAAGGAAGGACTGTTACGCAGGCAAAACTTTTTGCTGTTTTATAGACCGTGCTATTGGCTAATTTACATGCTTGTGTATAACCAGAAGAGGTGAGATAGAGCAATGTTGCGTGCTGCTGAGAAGAGTGGTAACTTGTAGCAGCTTTTGTAGAAAGCATTCCTTAAACCTTATACACAACCGATTTAACATTGGTATCAAATGCTGTATCAAAATCAAATTAAAGCAACAGCAGATTGGAAGTTATTGTTGTTCTCCCTCTTGCCCCCACCAAAGCAAATGTGGTTGTTTTACTTATTCAGGCATATTCCTTTTAGAATGTTTATTTTTCACTAGTTGCTCTGTGCTGCCCTTTTTAAGCACTTTTTGAACCAACCCGGTTCAGGTTGTTGTATCTCTGTCTTAAAACTTTATAATACCAGTGGTAAGAGGAATATATATTAAGGAAAGATAGCCATAGAAGTTTAGGTTAACATTTCAAAAGCTTTTCCAATTATATATATATATTTTTATATATATAAAAAGCCATGATCCTACTTTATTCAAACTACTGTTGTGATACACTACTTCAGATGTATTTGATGCGAGTGTATAATGACACAAGATACCAGCATCATTAGTACTCATACAGCTTATTTTTGTTTACAACTTCAATTTCTGCATAAATTCACTTTTCTGTGTTTTTTGGGTAGCATTTAAAAAGTTTCTGTACTCATTTTTCTTGAAAAAAACATTGTTTGCAAGGAGAGAACACTTGTTTTCTTCTATATTTCTAAAGGTAGGTGGGAGGATTTTTTTTTCTTCTTTTTGGTACTTTTTTTGAGCTGACTTAAACTTTTCTCTGTGACCCAAGTGTGCATTGGATAAATTAGCTCTCTGTTAAAGGAATATTGCCATAATATCTATTAACTGCTTTGCTGGATGTAAATGGAAATAAGTTCCTTAGAAATCTGTATATATTTTACATTAGCACAAGAAATATATTGCAATCAAAAATTCCCTGGAAAATGGGTGTAGTATAATTTTGGTTTATAGGTATTCACCATATGTTCCACATGGATATAATTTTCAAATACAAGAAAAAAAATACTGCCATCTTTGAAGAAAATGACAAAATTGTCTTTCATTTCAAAGGGACCAGAATTTGTCTGTGAAAAGAAAAGGTATAAACATAGGGAAAAACAGGTAACAAGCAAGAGTAGAATACACCCTTTAGCTTGTTTAGGACTGTTAAGATACTTCTCATGCTGTTTCAAGGTTTAGACAAAGGCAGGCCATTGAACACAGTATAGCAAAGTGTCTTTCTTCTACCCTGACCTTGTTTCCTTAGCCTTCTCAATTGTATATTTTAGTACGTATATTCCTGCTACCTTGGTGCTGTTGTCCTCTCGTGCCTAGACAAATGGCAGGCTTTCATCTACTGTGATAGCTGAGTGAGTGTTGTCCTCTGTGTCCCTCTGTTACACAAGGGTCCCTTTCTTCAGGTGGTGGTAGTTGAACTCTGTCCCAAAAGCCACGGGGTTTGAGGCTGGTACCTTATTGTAGGAAAGAGCTGTCTCGGGCCTCCAAGAGTTGCTGTCTGAAAATCTGTACAAACTGCATTGGTTATGCATTGCTCATGATTACAAGCTTGTTCCCCCACGGAAGAGCTAGGATTTATGAAAGAACAGTTGAGATTGTAGTTTTTGCTTACAGAGAGGAGGTCTCTCTTCCAAACAAATGCAGTTTAACATTTGTGTATCCTGTTTTGTAACCTAACCTATTGTTGAGGTTATCTTGACCTCTTTTCCTCCCTCTCTCTCAAATTAGTTATTTTGCTTTGGCTAATATATTATTTAAAGTTTCATGTAAACTATCATTGAGGAAGCTTCTCTTTTCTCTTAGGATCTGTACTTGGCACTAGCAGGTGGTTTTCATAAGTCACATCTGTGTTTTTATAAGGGTACTGCATCAGTCAACCTTTCCTAGATGTTTTCTTCTTGCAGTTGCATGAAGCACATTTTCAAACTTTGGTAAAGGGCAGACTTTCTAGCTCTTTACAAGGGCAAGACTCTGCATGTCCTGTGGCCACCACTGCCCACTCCACAGAAGATGATGCTTCTGCTGATTTTACGTGACAGTACTGTGCCTGTACACATCTAAGCCAGGAGCGCAAGGCACTGGCTGCTGGTGGGTTACTTCCCAGAGCAAGAGGCTGACTGGCTCCTCTTCTCTTCTTTCACTTCCATTGTTGCCTGTGCAAAAGCAGCTATGACACTGTCCTAAAACTTTAACAGCAAAACCAGCTTTTGGAAGCCTTCTAATTTGCATTTTCATAGAAGAGTTTTCCTCCCAAGCCCTAAGAATACTTTGAGTGTCAGAATGGTTTGGAGCTGGGATCTGATTTTTTTGTACGTGACAAAGAAAAATGGGGCACAATGTCATTAAATAACCTGGCCAGAGCCATGGCTCTGCTGGGCAGTTTCATTCTCTAAGACCACATGCTCTTATCTGAGAGAAGTTGTAGTAATGTAAGTTGACATGACTGCATGCATAGAGATCACTGCACGTCTCCCCTGGGGAACAATGCAGAGGTTGGATGCTAGTCTTGTGGAACTTTTGCGCAGTACATGGTGAGACACCACCACAGTGCTCAGAGAATTGGTGTGAGTTTTGGGTAGAATTTCCCCAGTTTCCTTTTCTTTAGTCCAATGCTTAATGTGAACTTTAAAAAGCAGTGCACTTCTAAAATTTTCCTGTTATCTTCCTATCTGTAGCATAGACTTTAAACAAAATAATGGGGTTTTGCACCTCTGTTTTTAGAATTTAAGGGTTTACTGTAGTAGCTGCTTTTGATACAATGAAAGAGGTAGCTAAGCAAGAGAGAGGAGACGGTGCATAGCAGCATTCAGTGGCACAGCCATTTATTTAACTATGATCACAGATTGAAGTTCTGGCCTGGTGGAATGAGAACTGACCACTGTATCCAAATTCCGGTTTGCATGGAAATCACGGCATTTGCAGATTTCCTTTGATGCAAAAGACTGTGAATTATACTATCGCATTACTCAGTAAACAGTTGGGAAAATTGAGGGTGGGACTGGACTGTAGCTTTGTTTTACATCTTCCTTATTTCATGCTTCCTTAAATGCTGGTAGTATGACAGATGAAAAGACTTTTTCCTCTCCTCTTCCCTCCTCCCCTCAGTACCACTGTATGAAAAAGAAAGCATCATTATTCCACACCTGTTCAAAGCCCTGATAGATCATCAGAAATATTTCTGACTTGGATTGCTCAAAGAAGATGCCTGACGTCCTTGTGCCAGCAGTACAAGACTTCAGAGATGGTGCAGACAGGAATGTTCTTCTCGTATTGTGCCATTCGCATGGTCAGTGTTGCAGAGCTTACTGTGACTGGAGGCAGCCATCTTCTGCTGCTGCTCCTAGCTCATGAATATATACATATCAAAGGTCTTGTATGATTAAAAAGACACTGTTTGAGCAGGCCTGTATCTGAAAAGAGCACTGACAATGCCTCATGTTTATCTCTGCACCAACTATTATGTAACAATACTAAAAATAGGAATATTTGCAAATAAGAATAGGGGGAAACCACACGAGGCTGATGGTGATCACTAGGAATGGTGATTTCTGACTATCAGATTGTGTTGGCCATTACCAGAACCAATGAAAGCTCTATGCGGCTAGGAGTGGCCTTGAAGGATAACTCGAGCAGCATGCCTAGTATAGCAGCGTGCTGTCTTGGTGAACTCTGTGTCCTTGGCTTCAATATAGATTTTTAAATTATTTATAAACATCTGTTCTGAATTTGGTAGGAGGATTGCTGACTGGGTGTGCACTCCTCTTTTGCAAGACACAGTAAAACAATTATGACTTAAAGAGAAATATCCAAAATAGTATTGGGTAGTGTGAAATAATGAAAAACATTGAAAACAAACTTTAGGTAAATTTTTTGATTATTGATTTTTTTTTTTTTTAATCTGCATTAGCCAAAGAGAGCATGTTCATACTATTAAAAGCTTTTGACTTTCACATCTTATAGCAGTAGGGATAAAAATACAGATTATGCTGGTGTCGTGGAGGAATGCTGTGTTTGGGAAAGTTGTGATTATAGGTACCTTAACATGTTGGTAGAGTGCAGAAGCTTTAATGGCTGAAGGCTTTGACATTCTTCTCTAGAATTTCTGATGGACCAGCATGGAGTCTTAGTGCTCTTCTTATTGCACCGTTGGTCTCTCGACAGATGTGTCCTCAGCCTGTCTGGGGCAGTGTTCTCTGAAGACCAGCACAACTTGGAAAACACACACTGCATTGTTTGTTTCTTTGTTTTTGTGGCCAAGGGCAGTCACTCAGGAGGTGCAAAGATGGCAGCTTCTCAAAGGTACCTCTGCCAAGGCCATCAATAAACAAGAGGCAGAGACACTTTATGACATACTACTTATGGGAAGTTAATGGGTTAATGGGAAGGAAAAGGTAAATCTGAACACTCCCTGATCATTTCCCCATAAAACCTTTAGACTTTGTGACCAAGAAAAAGCTTGGGTTAGATTTGCCTCAGGATTATACTGCAGCTGCCGGTATTGTGACTGCATAGGGGTGCCATTAGTGGCACAAAGTGTCCCAGATGCAAGTGGAGGTAGTTTGGTAAATGTTGTACCTCACTTATAGGCTATCGTGGCTATGGGTCACATCTTGGGAAGTGACAGAGTCCTGGAGATAGCAGCAGTGATGCCTGACGTGCATCCTGCTGAGCTTACTATGGGTGTGCTTTTGGTTGTGTTGTAGGCAGAGTGTGAAAATGTCTATTGCAGTAGGCCACAGAAGGCTACTTTTTTCCTAGAAAAGTCTACAAAAAAGATTAAAGGGAATTTTTCCAAAAACCAGAACTCACACGATTGCCCTGGTCAGCAAAAATCTGTGTGAGAGGGGAGGGATTGGTGCTGTTGCCATACTGCTTTTGAGGTCCTGTCTTAGCACAGATTGAGATTGGGTTTGGAGTTAACTTGGGTGATGGGAATTGGTAGGAAAGCATAAGTACTTGCAACATTGCAGGGTTATTTTCAAAGTTTGTATGAGTAGACACATACTCAATTCTTTCAAAAATAAGATTTCTCATGTACTTGAGTGGTATATACTGGCTTCAGTGTGTTTGATTACGTTGGTGAGCATTTGGTGATCTGTATTTGCAGAAGCTGTTGTATGACGTGACTACTAGTAATGACTCTCAGTATTTTTGCTTTACTGCACGTGCACATTCTTAAAATAAACAGGCTACTTCGAAAAGTCAGCTCCTTTGTTCTCCAAATGCCTGACTGTTATTTGAGAGGGTGGAGAAGTGGGGCAAATTTTATAAAGTATAAAATAAACAACTGCCCCCTTTCTTTCCACCCACTGCTTCCTCCAGCTCTGTATACCTACTTGTGCTTCTGTGCTCCGTGTCTGAACTCGTCTCAGTGAGGTCCAGCAAGCTGTGGAAATGTCCCTCTCGGGGGGCGTGTGTGTGTCTTGATCCTCCCATGATTCTTTTCCACTGGCTCGTTCTTCCAGGTCTTGCAAAGTATCTGTTGTCCCTCTGGGCTTGCATTGGCTTTACATGTTGGCTGCAGAAGTGATTTGTCATAGGAACAGCAAATGTTATGAGGAGATTTTCCTTTGGGCTGCCCATGTTTTTTGGACTGCAGCAGCAGCTTTGTTTCTGTCAGGTCTCTCTTGTAGCTCCCCGTTACAGCCCTGCCACTGCGTTCTGTACTTGTGTCACTGTTCTGTTGCTGGGTCTGCATTTCTCTAAAACTTTCTGTGTCTGAGAAGATCCAAGTCTTTGCTGGGACATGTACCATTAAATGATCTTTCTACAACTCTATCTTTGCATGAAAATGAGTTATCTGTACAAAGTAATGTAGAAAAAGAGGCATTTGCCAAACATAGCATGAATTTTTCACGTGGGGAAGAAGGGAGGATGGGGAAACTGAATGTGTGACTTTTGAGCAGCAGAAGTAAAAAGTCTTTAGTGTACTTTGATTTTTCTTGGTACAAGGAATACAGCTTTCATAGCTGTGGAGCAGAGCACCCATTCCTAAGGATGACAGATTGTTTTATCACTCAACTGCAAACTGTGCTGTACGTGCCTGTAGGACTGTACTGACAAACTCGGATTTTGCTGAGAGCGCTTTTGTAGTGTTTGCAATCTGGAGTTAAGGTCAGAACATCTAAGACAGCTGTGAGTCTGCTTCGCCTCCTGGTCTTTGTGTATTAAACTGTGCTTTCTTTCCCCAAATTCTCTGGTTTGTACCTAAAAGAGGAATGAAATAAACACATGTTTACAGGAAGGCTGAATGTACACTTTGTAGAGCTGGGAATGACTGCAGGTCCAGTGTTGTTTATGCTCAATGCTCTCTGGTTGTAAGGGGTCCCCATTCCCACCATTCCGTATTCCTGCCCTTTCTCTTTCTTTGCCTTAGCAACCGTGTGACCACTGTGCTCAGGGCTCTGGAAGGGCTCGCTGGCCCTGTGGAACCTTGATTATTTATTTTGGTGTTTGTTTTCTGATCACAGCTGATTTGAGTCATTGCATGGGTGTGTTATTGCTAGATCAGATGCAAGAAAAGAAGTAAGAACATGTGAGATGTTGGAACAGAGCAGAGAAATTGCCCCTTGCAGTGTCAGCCTGCAGTTAAGACAGATAAAGCACGCTGTGGATCTGCACCCAGAGCAAGGGGAGGCTTTAGTTCTGTCCCTGTTTGCTGGTGGCTTTCTTGTCATGTGGGACTTGAACAGTTACCTGACTGCTGCATAGAGCTTTTTGTCTGCATAGTGAGGAATTATGTTACCCTGTGGTAAAAGGTGGTGTGGTAATTTTATTTTGTGATGTTAGTATTTTCCTGGCTTTATATTTATTTTAATGTAAGTATCTAAATATGAGTATATAAGTTTATATATATAAGAAAAATTGTTATACTTTAAAGGTTTTATGTTTGGAATTTCTTCTTTATCTTGAATCTTTAGTAATGACTGTGGCCTGGGAGAACATCAGGTGATGAGAACCCGCAGCATAAAATAATTTGTTCATAGGGCTGCGTATAGTGCATGCAGACTGAAGTCAGTGAGTTTCATGCAATTATTATAGGTGGAGTCAGGAGCACTGCTTGTTGTTGAGGTTGCCTTATGTCTGCAATTAGAATACGCAAGCATTTAAAACTGTTATAAGCTTTGCCAGATTTCAACCATTTGGGTAGAAATCTTCCCTGCATGAATGTCTGCCTCAGGCTAGATATTTTTGATTATTTTTAAGCTTCATCCAGAACAGTTCAGCTGCTACAGAAGATGAGGTTAAGGTAAAATTAGGTTTTAAAATATTTAAAAGCTACTTAGGGTGACCTTTTATTTGAATTTCCGATTGATATAAAACTGGAAATCTGGTGTGCATTTTTTTTTAATTCCCCATCTGAATCCATCCATTTTTGCCCAAGTTCTAAACAACTAAAACTCTTTAACATGCTCAGTGAAGACTTATAAGAAGATAGAAGGTAAAAGTTTGAAGGGTCTGCTTTCTCTGAGTGCATCTGAGCTTGTATTCCCTAGTGTTGACCAAATTGTTCTTGCACCATGCCCGTAAGATAAAGAACTCATCAGTTGAGCACTGCCTTGATAAATTGAGCTGTGTTGTCCAAGACACAATTGAAGCCCAGGTATAGGAACTGAGAGCAAGATCTTCTGTCCCATTTAACTGCAATGATTGGTTTACTGACCCCAGCTGATGTCCAGGAAGAAACTCTGATTCAGTTGTGGAGTGTACAAGTAAACTTGGGATAGAGGCTGGAAGAGCTGACAAGGAGAGTGGGATCATTTACCTTTAGAGCAGAGAGACCAGCCTAAAACCAGCTACAATGCAGTAGGAGAAAGGAGCCGAGACCTGCAGAGCAGCTGAATTGAATGTGAGTCCATGGACAAGATGCCGGAGAGAACAGATAGAAGGTACCTGTAAGGGATGATGGGTGCATATAGGGTGAGGAGAATAGGAACTCGGGGAACTGTAACTGGGGTGATAAGAATGAAGGGAACACTCATGGGATTAGGAAGCAGGATAGGGCCAGGGTCATACTGAGGCAATGGAGAAAAGTGTATGTGTAACTGAAGCAAGCTCCCTCCCAAAGGATCCTTCCAGTTTTGTCTGTCTTCTGCTGTTCTTAAATTCTTGACAAATTCTCTGTCAGAATGTCCCATTTCCTCTTAGATGTGGTCCACTGTAAAGGATGTCAGCTTTGTCTATTAGCTCACCTGGCAGAGGTTTGTATGTGAATATGCAAGTCCCCAAACTTGTGTTGGAGAAGACTCACATTTCAAAACATCTAAGAAATTGCACGTGTTCAGATTAAATGCATTAGTTGCACATATCTACCTTAGATGCTCACGGCCTCTATCCTTAGGCATTTGTCCTTCTTCATTTATTCTTTAGGGAGCTTTATGGGGCCTCCATTCAGTATTCAGCTGTATGTAATCCACCATTTGGTACCCAGCTGTACCTAATGGCAATTCTCTCTCCTGTGAGTGTTCCTCTTTCTCCTGGGGTCTAACCTGGGGCTCTGGTGGCTGATGTGTTGAACTGCTGAACGCTCACAGCTTAACTAAAACCTCTG
Source organism: Egretta garzetta (assembly GCF_000687185.1). Classification (NCBI taxonomy): domain Eukaryota; kingdom Metazoa; phylum Chordata; class Aves; order Pelecaniformes; family Ardeidae; genus Egretta; species Egretta garzetta. The sequence continues at coordinate 1,780,108 of NW_009259967.1, forward strand.
GGAGCTGTGCTTCTTTCTTCCATGTGAAATGCCATGTATAAGTACATATTACCAAAAGTACTAAGTTCAGTTTGTCTCAAGGCAGGTGCTCAAAATTAATGAAGTGAAGCACAGAGACTTTAAGGTAAAGCATTGTTTTCCATCTGCAAAACAGGGACAGCCTATGCTCAGAAATGTGGTTAAAACTTCTTTATTCTTGTAAAGCTCAAATGCTACAGTGATTGTCTCTGTGGAAGTCTTAAGCGTCCTAAGGGGTTGTTTTGAGTGCTGTTTTGGTACAGAAAGTGTGGGGTAAAAACTGAGAACCAGAGAGGAGAGACCCCAGAAGTGGGCCATGTTGTGCTACATGCTGCCTGGAAGTTAGAGCTGTCAGTGCAAGGAGATGGTAAATCAGCGGGGGAGTAAATAATTCTGTACGCATGTAAGGAAATATGTTAAAGACAGATCTGGGGCCGTGGATGAATGGTGGTCAACTGGGTTTGAATTTTCTAACTCTTGTTTTATCTTACCAAGTTTTTAACTGAGCTCATTACACTGATCCAGCTGATTATCAGGGAATATATATATATAATTAATCTCAGATGACAATGTCCGTGCCTTCAGCTTGATTTTAAATAAAGTGTGACAAAAGTGCACTAAGGACAAAATTAATTTTTATTTCTAAACCAGTTTCTTCCAGCTTTACATTAGGCATCATCAAAATAAAACTTTGTGGTAAAGATTTGTCAGTATCAGTGTGCAAAGCAAAATACAGAAGAAATATAAAGAATAAAACATCTTTCTCCTGTTCTTAGTCTTTCGGTACCACAGTGTTTGATTATTTTCTGCTGTCAGATGAGTAGGCCACTGACCTAGTCTTCCTCATTTCTATCTTGCTATGTATAAAAAATCCGTGATAATTATTGAGAGAGATATGAATCAGCACACCTATAAATAAGAGCATCCTTAACTTGAAGTAGCTATCATGCTGTCAGCCCAGAAATAAGGTGTTGGTTGGTTTGGGGGTTTGTTTTGGTTTTGTTGTTTTTTTTTTTTTGCTTTGGCTGCATGGTTTTTTCATTCTTTTCTAATTTGACTCATCTTTGGAAGTGGAAGTTGGCCGTAGTAGCCAGTCACAGCTGTGTTCAATGGGAGTCTTATACAGACAGTATATATGAGTGTGGGGGGTTTTTGCACTTGTGGAACAATCGTGTCCCTTTACATTTCAGGACAGTTCTATTTTGCTAAAGAGTACTTTTTTGAGGGCTACAACAAACACTTTGGATTGTGTGGTAAAAATTGGACAGTATGACTTGACAACACTTGTGGTTCACAGGCCTGTGATGTGGATCCGTACGGCACAAAGCGCAGCCTGTCTACCCATGCTCCACTCTACTTCCTTTTAAACATAATGTAAACAATATTTTGAAATAAAATCCAAACAAAGTATTTAGGACAGGCACTTTGAAACTGTTTAATGACTTGCAGTCCTGTTTTGTTCTTTTACTATTGAGATACCTGGCTGCAGATCTGCAAATGCTACTCTCTGTCACAGAGTGTCTGTTTTATAAGTCTTTCTGATATGCAGTTTGTTAAAGTAAACACAAATTTCTGGGGTTTGCGAATTTGATGTGCATCTTTCAGTGTCTTCATGTTTTAAATGGATTTTTGAATGTGTTCTGTTTCCAGAGAGAGTGCAGAAGGAGGAAGAGTGATTGTAGAAGTTGATGGCAAAGTGGCAAAAGTCAGAAATATAAAGGTATGCTTTTTGTTGTCTTCTCTTTCTCATATAAGGATCCTGATATCCTGATGCTTTTCTACGTTTGTTTGGCTATTGTATCATTCTAATAGAAGTATTAAGGGAAAAGTTTAAACTGGCACAGCTCTAGAATAATTCCAAAAGTGTGTGTGGCAGGCGTTGTTTTGGTTTGGGATTGTGGGGCTTGGGGTTTTTTTTTTAGACGTGATGTAATATGTAGCTGCATTTCTGTATTTTGTGTTTGTCAAAGCTGCTGCAGTCTGGCTGCATGCCATCATTCCAAGCTGTTAGTAAATTGTTCAGGATTTTGCGCTTACCTTACTGTTACTAATATCTGGGTAATTTCTTCCCCTCTGTCTCTCCTCCTCTGATATTTGCACTCAGAGTGCAACTGACTTGCATGAAATGGAGCAAAATGTTTTCAGCTTTCAGGCCTTGGTAAAAGACCAAGAGCTAGAAGAATAAACTGAATGTAGCTGTCATCCTCCGTGAGAGCTCTGGAGCCAGTGTGGGTGGGAATCAACCCTCTGGTTTAGACTCTTGAACTACTTAAAGCTGCCACAGTCCTTCACTAAATTAATAGAATGGGAGCAAATCAATTTTATGTTGTCAAGCTTTGTCTCTGCTTGAAAGGCAAATAAATGAACTGTGGGATAACTGCGATCACTGTGGGGATCCTAAAAGATGTATGCATTTTGTGTTTCTTGTATCCTTTTTATTATCTGCAAGTAACCCAGTTATTCTGGAGTGTTGGTTCAAGAGAAAGAATTTATCAGGTTTTGAAGAGAAACAGTGGCAAAAATGGAGTTAAAAGATTGGAACTATTTGTCTTGTTTCCATTATACTTACACTTGTAATTGATACAAAAGTTCTTTTTTAAAAGAAAGAAGAGGGGGAAAATACTAGTGGTATGAGAGGTCTCATGGATGTAAGATGTTGCCTATTTTCTGTATTTGTCCTTTTCAAAGTCTGTATTTGCAGGGTTTGAGGCTCGCTACTGAAATAGTTTTCCCCAATTTCTGATACATGTGATAAAGCTGTCAAAGAGATATTTTTTCACTGGCTGTTCCTGGTGGTTGTCCCCGGGAGGGCTTTGATCCCTGTGACAGGGCTGTGAGGATCTGGGTCTCCATGGCTGCCTGTCCCTGCTGAGGGGGCTGCCTTCAGCAGGTGGAGGCCTCAGTCATGCAACTGCCTGATTGTGTCCAGCTGAGCCTTGTTAGACCTAGAGTTGGGGTTTTTTTGTTTTTTCTTTTTTTTATTTTATTTGTTTAAAGAGGAGCTGTGGGCTGCCTTGGGATACTGGGGAAGCCACAGCAGCAGGGCAGGCTGCTCGTAGCAGGCCGAGAAGGGTTATGTGAGGACGCAAGGGCTGGCTTGTGGATGTCTTCTCTCTCCAGGTTTCATAACTGGTGAGTTTTGTGAAGTGAGTTTGCTTTATGCATAAACTAAATTTAGACAGCCTTTGATGAATCCAAGTTAGCATATACATTAATATTTATATGCTAATGTTCACATTGTTGTACCTGGGGTACGTGCGCTTTTGTAGTTCAAAACAAAACCCTTCCCACCAGAAGGGTAATCACCTCAGCGATCAGGGCCTGCCTTTCCTGGTGGAGGGGGAGGTTTTATTTTTTTATTTTTGCACATTGCAATAGGAAGGCAGTGCTCCCAGCTATCTTCTGCCCATTGCTGCAGAAAACCTCAGAAAATAAAAAGTAATTGCATAAAAATCTCTGAATCGCAACATGACAAAAAAGTCGTTATTGAAGATGATCAACAGGCTCATTAAGATGTTCATTCTGCCTGAAGGAAACCTTGCTTGTACTTACTTCAGTGTGACAACTTTTAGAATCACGTGGGGTTTAAAATACATGAAACCTCTTTACTTAAAAGATAATCTAAAATTATTTCTGTCTTCTTTCTCTTTGCTCTTTCTTGGTTTAAAAAAAAAAAGCCCACCAAAACAAATTCACAAACCTGTTATATGGGCCTGTAAATTAATTTTCCCTGTAAACCTCACTGCTAATGCCAGAGTTCAGTGCTTACAGTGCCCTTTATCCAGTAACCTGGCAGAAAGCACTTTTTGGTGCCATAGTGAAGCGGTTTTGAAGTGTACTGAATTGTAATGAACCTTTTTTTCTGCTTATGTTATTGCAAATGTTAAGGTTGCGATAAAGTTACAGAATAGGTCTAAGTGACATGCGGGTGGTGTTAATTCTGTGTAATGTTTTAACTCGTTACTCTCCTTTGATGAGTAGAACAACAATGTATAGTTCATTGTTCATAAGATTATATGCTTTATTATGAATCACTTGGGCAAGATTATGCAGAAAGACTTGCATGATTCCCTTAATATTTCAGTCACCATTTTGACTATTACGCTAGAAAGGCTTTGCTGTCATTGTTAATAACCCATAAATGTTAGGTTTGTACCGTGCAGTCCCAGTGACAGAAACATTAGCTTGCAACCATGACAAAGAAAAGGGGAAGTAGGAGACCTGCATCTTCAACTACGCGGTGAGAAAATTGGTTTTGTTTTCTCACTTTGGGCATAATTTCTGTGATGCATTGCTTGGTGAAAGCAAAAAATGACAGAAAAAATAAAAAGGGCTATAGAGCTTTCCTGCTAATATAGATGTTGTAAAGGTTCACTAAATTATGTTTGGTTTATGTATCCTGGAGGACCTTAGCTGTAGTAAATGAACCCTTCAGCAAAAATTCTTCAGCAGGTCTGTCATGGATGTCCCCACCTCACCCTGAGCATCAAAGAAAATTGTATAAAGAGGATAAACTATTTGCCATTCCTTTTCCACAATACGAATCCTAAATTCCTCTTAGTTTTTAAATACCTACTTTTTGGTCAGCTTCAAAGTAAATTGGTCTTTCTGTCTCTTTTTTCTTTCTGTTGTCAGGTTGACAGTAGGGTTGATGGCACTTGGGACTCAAGAGAAAAGACTGTGGCCTTCAGCTTTGATTACTGCTACTGGTCAGTTGATCCCGAAGATCCAAAGTATGCATCTCAGGAAATGGTAAGCGATGCTGTTCTTCGTGTTCGTGTTCCCATCCTGTTTTGTCCTTTGGACAAAATCTGCAGGAAAAGATTGAGACATAGGATATATGAAATTTTATTTTCTTTTTTGCCCCCCACCTTTTTCTTATTTTTTTTGTAATACCACAGTATTTGGCCCTTTTGTCTTAAGTAGGAGCAGTAGGACTGCCATACCCTTGTTCGTCAACTGATGTACGCTTTCATTAGATCTTATAGCTTTGGTAGTGACCATTAATTGTGATGATCTGAGGACTTTAGCTTAGCAATGAGAACTTGGCAGGGGAGCAGGGTTCAGGTTCTAGAGGGAGAAAGCTCTAAGGTGAAAGGAAAAGTGTCAAGGTAATGCTGCTGAAAGGATTAACAGTGAAGCAATCACATCTTTAACAGTAGTAAATTTTACTTATAGTGTATTGTTCTGAGCACTTTTTCTTGCTAAAGCATTAGAAATCTCTCATAACTAATGGAGGCTCCTCCTGATTTGAAGATCCAAGGTTTGATTGATTGAGGAAGCTGAAGGATTTGTTATTAAAATAGGATACAACTGCAAATTTTTTTTAATAAAGATGGAATTATTAAATCTACTATAAATAATTATCATGCATGGCAAAGCTATCCAAAGATTTCTCTATGCGTGCGTACAATCACGTATGTTGGCATTAAAATAAGTTTTTTCTGCTCTCTATTTCATTTTCATCTGTTGTCAGTACAATTGTTCCTGAAATTCCAACTTGAAAATTGCATTGTTTTTCACAGAAAGTATCACTTAAGACTGAGATAGTCCTATGAAATATGTATTTCTGGTGGATCATTTTACTTTTGGGAGTCAATATTTGAACAACTGTCAAATTTGGCAATTACCAGAACAATAGATCCAGTTTTTGATTGTGATACATTTTCTGCTTAGTGCAGTAGCATGGAAGAGATTTTGGGAACTTGGAAACTGTGTATTTAGTGTTTAAAAAAGAAAGTTGTCTTTCTAAAGTACTCAGCACTAGATTAACATCCGTTTTAGGGATTACAAATACCAAATCTTTAAATGTTGAACTGTTTGGTTTGGGGTTTCCCCCATCCCTTTTATATTAACTTACTTGGATTTTATGTTCTTCATGGGTTTTTCCTATAATACACTTAGAAGCGTGCTTCTTAGAACTGTTAACAATACGGTTGGCTTTCTAGCTGAAATGGATTAGCAGATGAGATGTTGATAAATACAGTCTGCCAAGTCAGTTTTATCTCTACTCAGTATGAAAAATTATCAGAACTGCCAAATGGAAAATATAAATATTGGCTACAAAGTGTCATTTTTTGTTCTTGTTGTTATTAAATACAAGTGCAATTGAAAAAGAATGTAAAATGCAATATAAACAGTGCGGCTTCCTTGCTGGGGCCGAGTAGGTGTTTCAGACACTGTGGTGAGTCTTGTGTTGTTATACAATACAGTTCTATCCAATAAAAACACTGGAGGGGAAAGACAAACTCACTGGCCATAGAAAATTAAGTAACGGGCCATAGTTTCCTTGCTTGTGCCTGATGGTGGCTGAAAGGATGTCCAGTGCTTTCTCATGTAACCATTGGGGTTCTTGGCCCTCTGACAGAGCTCTTTCATGAGTTAAGAAAAGTTTTAAGATGGACTGGTGCTTTGAAAGGCCCGGAGTCATGCGTGAATTTCTTGGGCTTTTTACCTGTTGTGGTGATTGTAGAACCAGGAAAGCATACTTTAAATGTCCTTGGGAAGAGGGCTGGCTGGAGCACTGCAATCTCACCATGCTTTTGTGCATTTGTCTGCCCCCTTACACTGTATGAATGAAGTTTATTGTACTAATTCCATGTTTTGAATCATTACTTCAGAGCTGAGCTAGAAGTTTCTAAGCTTCCTTACAGCAATGATGCTATCGGCAGCCAAAAGGAGGTTTGGTAACACTATCATCCAGTAAAAGCTTTCTTTCATGAGCTGACCTTGGATTACTTTTTCCTTGAAGATGTCCTGCCAACTGTTATCATGCATGATTGGTATATTGGTTGGGGATGAAAAGTAGATTAAAATATCTGCCTTCAGGTTCATTTTGGTAGAATGCTGTCTTTTAGTAAACTGTCCTCTTTTTTGTCCTTTTTTTTTTTTTTTTTTTTTTTAATCACAGTTTCTTCAGTTCTTAAGGATTCCGTGACAATAAAACAATAGTAAGAAGGCTGCAAATCATAGCGTTTAGGTAAAAATATGATTTTAAAGATACAAATCTGCTTCTCTGAGTAATTCTCACACTTTCTTCCGGATGTTAACATTGCTCACTTAAGGTTCTTGTCCCTTGCACCCCAGAGATGACTACACAGAGTGAATTTTATTCCCTATATATAGGGTATCATATACTTCACAGGTACTTGTGACAGGCTTAAGTCACACGTGTGTAAGTATTTTCAAATGTTTGCATGAAAAGTTCAGATTTATTGTTCTGTTTATAAAAATTGTGCTTTCTCTGCCACCTGTATTCTAATTGCCAAAATGGGAATACAAGTTGTCCACCTTGGTTTTTTTTTCCCTAATGCATTCATGTTAATATTTCTTCTATTGCCTTTTTTAATTTAAAAAAAGATAGGAAGGTATTTTTTCACTTTAATTTGGGGAGAGCAGACCTTGCAATACAGTACACTGAAGATGAAGTTAGTAAAATCTGCAATGTCTATGTGACAGATAATATGCCTTTACTTTTTTTTTTCTTTTTAATAGTGTTGAAACTGGAAGTGCTTTTCCCTTCAAAAAGCTGGCACAAACAGAATCAAAAATATAAATTCTTTTAAAGAAGTATTATTGTCTACATATTTTTTAGGGCTGAATTAAAAAAAATAATTCTCTCCATGATATATACAAGCTTTCTTGATTGGTATTACATAAGTAATATAAGCCTCCTCATATCTCTGAGAAGAGGAATGTTTGCTAGATTAAAACCAAAACTTATTTTTGACTACTGAAAGAAGAACCTATCACTGCTTGTGTCTGGGAAGTAGGCTTCTTAGCAGAGATAACTTGTTGGATAGAGCTTGATTTTGGAAGATGGTTTCAGGTGCAAGTGGACTGTTATTCAAGGTTATTCTCTCATTTAAAATATTTGAGGAACTAGATATGACCAGGAGTGCATTTTTCTTTATTTCTCTCCTAACTGTGGTGAAATATGAAGCTATAGAGTAATGGCTGCTGATTCAGTAATTTATAGGCTCATTTTAGAAGTCTAATAGTAGTGCTCTCAATTCTTAGTCTTCCTTTAGAAGTTATATAAATTCTTTACAAAATGTAAGATTTTTGAAACAGTTCAGCTGTGCAAGTATTATGTTCATTTTCCAAATAAGCTGAATGACACATTGTAAAATGTGACTTCTGTTTTTTAGGTGACCAGTCTGAGATAGTTGGGCATGTTGCTTTTGTTTTATCACTGAGCAGTTGAATACTTTGCATTGATATTAAGCTGAGGTTTTCATCTGCTTTCACAAATGTGCAATTCTTTCCAAAGGGGAGTCTACCTTCTCTTTTTAAAGCCTTTTTTTTTTTTCTAAGTGGATTTCTTGGTGCATAAACAGAATAGAGGAATAAAGAAATAGCCTAAGAGAAGAGTCACTGGCTAAATGAACCAGAGCTACCAGCCACTAGAGGAAGAAGGAAAGGAAACAGATGGGCTAAATCCTTCTAAGTATGGAGAGGTGAATCAGGCACTAGGGCTACATGGCAGAGAGAAAGAAACTGAGTCTCAAAAAATTGTGTGGGTCCAGAGAAAGAACAGGTAACAAATAAATATTAATTCGTCACAGGAACAGAATATTTGATGGGCAAAATATGAAATGAGAAACAAAAGGAAATTCTAAAAGATTACAAGCGTTTAAGAGAAAAAGGTCATGCATGGGTTTTCTGATATAATCTCTGCAATTTGTTACATGCATTTTCCATGGTTATAAATGAGGTAATGGTATTCCGAACCATCACTGTCAAGATAGAGTTATACTCTTAAAAAAGAAACAACAACCAAAACCAACAAAAAAACCCACCACAAGAAACTGTATCACTTCTGGTGATGTTCCTTTTCCTGTCATTTTTGAGACAAACTCTTCAGTTTTTGTCTGCGCTGTGCTGTTGCAGAATTAGTTTAGTCTTGCAGAGGGACAATGCTGAATGTCCACACCTGGGCTTTACCTCTTGTACACAACGAATTAGTTTCACCGTGCCTCTCTGAATTACTGTGTTAAGGCTTTTTGGGGAGGTGAGTTTGATACTATACAAAACCTTCTTTAGTTAAGGGGGACATTTTGTGCAAAAGTGACTACTGCTTCCTTCTTCCCCTCCCCTTTCCTCCACAGATGTCTTCAGGAAGCTGCGTGTAGTTCAGGATTGTTTTCCAAAGACAGTGTTGGAAATTCATCACTCTTTGGCCATTGTGTAACTATGGGATTATCCTTTAATAGAGATTCACTGCATGTTTCTATTTTGCAGTAAAAATAATGTGTGATAATGATATTGTAATAATACTTAGGGTTATAATTTTACAATTTTTATTCTTACAGATTCAGGCTTGCTGATTCATTCTGCTGGTTGAATATGATAGTTAATATGTAGGTGCTTTGAGACCCTTATAGTTGTCCCGCAAACAGACATCTAAATTCAAAGTTATTTAAATTTAAATTTTTGTCTGGCATAGAACAGTCTGTTTCAGTCTTTTGAGTTTCCTTTGTAAAACCTCAAATAGCTCTTAATGAATCTTTCCTCAAGTCTGTTTTAGCTCCACCAAGCAAAGGAAAATGTTTAAAACAGTTGTAAAACTTAAGCAAATGCCCATTTAAATCCTAGAGGAAAAAAAAAATTCAGCTTGATTGAATGCCAGCACAGTTAAACAAAATCTTAAGAGTGTTCTGCACAAGAGTATTCTTAAGGCTACAGGAACGCATGCAAATGTTAAATAATCTTGTAGCTGGTTGTTATAGTTTCAGTCCTCAGCTTCCCTCCAGCCATCCTACCCATCCGGTTATTGTGCATGCACAGTAACTGCGCTGGGCAGACTGACCCACAGGATGTACAAGCAGGTAGTTACACACAGCGGTTGCCATAGATAGCTGATGTGTAGCAATCTGTTCCTCTTGATAAGAGGAATACATCTCATGACTAATAGGCTTTGAATGGTAGAGGTAGTGGAATGCGGAACAGTGCTTAAGTGTCTAACTTGCACTGATTTCACTGGGATCCAAATATCTGCGTTTTCTTTAAACTCTTTCTGTAGATCTCAAGCTTAGTTTTTGTGCATCAGTTAAATGGAGATGATAATGTTTATAAGGGAAATAATAATTAGACTTTAGCATTTTTACCTCAGGCTTTCAAAAGCATGAAATAAATTATATTCATATTGGTCAAGGAATTATCACACTTCTGGGCTTGACTTCTTAAGGATTTTATTTTGTTTTGGCATAGTGTATTAGGTTTATGTAGGTATGAATATTCCTTCAGTGTCTTTCAGAATATTATCATTTTCAGTAATGCTGTGACCCTCATTGGACCTTCTAAGATGCAATCATAAAAGCACCCGTCCGAAAAGGCCACAACCAGACAAAAAGACTACTGTCTGTGAAGTAAATCTAAGAAATATGAGAGTGAACAGAGGTTCAAGATTTTCTATGGATGTCCCCATATGTGGAGGTTGCAGTGTGATGTGTCACGTGAAAAGTATTATCTTAACAAATCAGGACAGTTTTACAGTGAGAAAGCAACAAGGGTATGAAAACAAATCTTATTGCAAGTGTTTGTAACTGCTCCTCATTTCTTGACCTTCCCA
>NW_009259967.1:1790775-1791900 GCF_000687185.1 Egretta garzetta
TTCAGCCCTGGCGTACTAATGTAAGCAAAAGAATAACTGTGACTCTCTTTTTGGTGCATTTCCACTGTGCATTTGAACCACTGAGAGTTTTACAAGACTGTTCAAAAGGAAGACAATGCATTAAATTAAAGGTTGTTTATTTCTAAACTTTATATGACAAGTGACACAGGTTCTCTTTGCCTATCTGTCCATTGTAAATGTGTGCTGGGAAGAGCTCCTTTCCATTCAAACACATTATCTAATTATTTCTATCTTTGTTTATAAATATATTCATTGGGAAGATTGGGTTTTATTCTGTGCTCTGAAGGCAGAAATGGGGGTTACTGATGGCTCATGTGAGTGAAGGCACATGACCCCTGTAAAGAGATTTTTCCATTTCTTATTTGTTTTAAAAGTTCCATAACTGCTTTTCATCACGTTTGACTTCCCAGCATAGTTTGGTTTTATACTGCTTCCATCTAAGAAAAGTAGTTGGGGAAAAGGGCGGGTGGGCAGATGATTTTCTTACCTCCCTGTCAGAGTGTAACTGAAAAGCAAATAGAAGAAGAAACAGATCTGTTTGGCTTAATATAAAAGATCTTCAATATGGCACTTGGTTTTTTTGTTTTGTTTTTTGAGGGGTTGTTTTTTTTGTTTTGCATGTGTAACTCTTCTAAAGTTTTTCAGTTAACAATAATATTGTTTGGAAGAAAAACATTGCAACATATTTTTCAATGCTTCATTAGACTAAGTTGCTGTACTTGCTCCTTTTAGTCATGCTTCTGAAGAACTTGAACTGAACTTTCCTTTCTAAGCTGAGTTTGTGATGCTTCCATGCCTCCATACATTCCCTGTGAGATTCAAGTTTTTAATTGTCTTGTGAATTCTCAAGATAAATCTGTTATCTGGCATATGCACTTAATTCTAAAAATTATAACAGAATAAAGGTCTAACTTAAATATCTTGAAAAATACTTCAATTTGTTCTCTCTTTCTGGTTCCTCCCCCCCCCATCTTGGTATAAAAGGAGGGAGAAAGAGAAGGAGGCAGTGCCTGTGGGTGTAAATGGCATTTTCGCATGAAATATTTGAAAAGCAGTAAGCATTCCATCCACAACATTTTTTTCTCCAACCCAGAGTGAGACAGA
>NW_009259967.1:1791914-1809286 GCF_000687185.1 Egretta garzetta
AAGAGGGTTGTAAGAAAAGGGCTTTTTGTGCAATAATTGGATCAGTATAATAATGGATTATGAGGGAGGGAGGGAAACCACCATGAGTGCATGCTATATATCTTCTGCCAGCAACACAGCTGCTGTGTTCAGTTTGTGATCGAATAAATTCATTATTTCTGACTATACCAAGATTTCTTTGCAGAAAACTTCTCTGGGAGTTATCATGAATAATTGGAAATTTCAAAGCAGGCTTTATTGGAAGACAAAAAAGAATCAAGTTGATTTTCAATTTACTATGCATAACATTAAAAACATTATATTTTGAGGAGACAGAAATTAGGTTTGAATAACTGAGGCATTGAGTTAATTGATAGAAATAATTATATACGTTCATACACAACTATAATTTAATGTAGATACATTTCAAAGCCTAAATAGGAGTACAGAGAAAGGATTAAGCTGAATATTGGTAACCAGTTGAGGGAAATCAATAAACTGTTTCACAAACAATGAAATGAGATGTTTTCCAACTGTTCAATCTGCTAGTGCTCATAGACACTCATCCTGTTTCCCCGATAAGCACAGACCGTTGCTTACTAGATACACAGAGCACGTTCTTTATAATAGGCAGGCAGTATAATTCGTTGTACAATATTGAAAGGATCTGTAAGTGCATTCAGCAACTTAAAAGAAAAGGAGAATTACAAGTTCTTTGGGCTGCCAGTTGTTGTGCATGTTGCAGTGAACCTGCACTTTCACAATCTGCATTACTTCTATAAACCTTGTGATTTTTGCGTGTCTTGCAAGTGAAAACAAAAACTTGGTACTGGTGACCTGCAAACTTTCTGAAGTAACTTCACAGCATATGTTTATTTGGAAGAATGATTATTCTTTTAAATTAACTTCTAGTGATGGAGATGTATTTTAAAAAAATCCGTTATATGGATAAGCTGTATGCAGATGTTGATTGTTCTTTCTTACTTGCAGATGAACATTCACAGTTTGAATTCCTCTGTGTAATTACATCACAGTCTTTCCTCCATGCTCATGAAGTAATGATATTCTTTTCTTCTTTTAATCTAAAATGAGGATTATTTCCTAGTCTTTCTGCTTTGCGAACAGGTTCCCTTTTTAATCTGCAAGTATTTCCACAGCATGGCTGGATGCAGAATGGAAGGTGATACTCATGGTGCTTCCAAGGTAGCAGAATGATCCAAGATTAATTTTTAACCTGGAGTGTTTTGGGTTTTTTCCTATTCTTAGCCATGCTGTATGACTAACTTCAGTTAGACTGGTCTTTTGGGAACTGAAATTACTGAAAAATTAGTCTGAACTTCAACTAAATCTCCAAGGTTATATTGGTCTGCAAGTTCTGTAGTCACTGGATGGAAGGACGCTGATAGACTTTTAGTAGGCAGCTGGCCAGGTTTGGGTGTTTTATTTTATGGGTTTTGGAGTGTGTGTGTGTGTGTGTGTGTTCTTTTAGCATGATTTTAGCTTATTAAAGATTTTGTTGGGCAGGGCTGTGCTAGCGTTGAATAGTGAGATGTTTTTTGCAGCAGCTGCGATCACGTTCAACACAGCCATTTTGTTTATTTCTGACAATGTGCCATGTTTCTGGCATTGCAGCCATGAGATTGGACTTGCATGCGTAAGTAGCTAAAGGCTGAAAAACCTAAATAATGTGCATAAGTCCTGTATGACTATTTATTAAAGTATTTGGTATGAACACCAATTGTTCCTTTATATTATAAAAAAACCCAGACCTTCCCTTTTTTTATAGATCTGTGCTTGGTTTATTTATTTATCTTCACTGGTAGTTAACTTTTCTATTTTCCTGTTAACTAAGATGATATGCCTCAGAGAGATGTGTGTGTGGCCTTGAACACAAACTGAATGAATCATCCTTTTGGCTGGATCTGAGCACCTGCAAGTTGACTCCCAATTCTGTTTTGTTTTTAATCAACAAAAAGTCTGCCCTTGAGAGCTCATATGTAAAAAGCAAAATTAACATCTCTGTTCAGTTGTGGCTTTTCTGCTAAAGTGCATTCTGTTGGCAGTGCGTCTAAATTGCATAAGAAAGAGTGAAGATGAATAAAATGAATTCAGCTAAGAAACATTTACTGTAGCCTCAGCACATCAAAACCAAAATTCTGAATGTCAGTTCAGGGTTCCTTACCCCCAGATGTACATGGTATTATGGATAGGTTCTCACTCTTCATAGCTTCAGTGTTACAACGTCAGGACATTCTCAGCTGAAGCAGGGGAGATGATGCTCTGTATTTTAAATTGGCAAATGTATTCTGAAGTATCTCTTACCAGACTATCACTGTCACCTGAAATAGTTGATTAGTAAGTTTTGGAATGGACCATTTGAATCAGTCCTTGCTGGATAGCTTATATTCCCAAGATGCTGAATGGCAATGAATGTTTTCCTGGATTTTTCTTTTGTTCCCATAAGGATTGACTTGCTTTCAAATTACATCCATTAACTTTAAGATAGGTGTCAACTTCTGCTCTACTGTTATTGCAAGTGTTTTCCATTTTGAATTTTCAGGCATCCCTCTCCTGTACACACATACATGTTGAAGAGTATATATGTGGATTGTATCATCGATACTGTGTGCCTTTACAGTATTACTGGCAGGTTTTCTTATGAAGAAAAGAGTCAGTCTTTAAAGAGTAAGTGCCTCATCCCTTGTGACAGACCTACATATAAAACAATCAGGTCTGAAACATGAATCTAAGGAACTGTGAGGATCCAGCCCAGAATGAATTAATTTGGCCTATCTTGTTTTCTTTATATTTGTACATTTTTAAAAAAAAATTATTATTATTCGTAGATAGAGGTGAGTAGCTTGAGATCAGTGGGGAAGGAAAGCCTTCTCTAGTTAGCACTGAGGAAGCAGAGATAGAAAATTGCAGGGGATTATTTATTCAATTTAAAGTAGGCATGATTTCAGGGAGGTTAGATTTGCACTCCATCTGTAGCTTTGAAAAAGAACTGTCCATCTCTAGGAATTTGTTTCATTTGGAATATGACTAAAAAGAAGAGGAACTCCAATTGCTGGTGCAAGACTGCTTTATGCCTTTTGTTTTGGTAGCTTAAGTTTTCCAAGATCATAAATGTTTTGCAAGTTTTGCCCAGACCTGTTAATTTTAGTAAAAGATCTTTCGAAGTATGTTTAAATTGGGCTTCAGCAAAGCAACATCCAGGAAAGAACCAATTGCTCTGAAGGAGAACAGAAGAGAAGGAGATATTCCTTATCTTGTGTTAGGTTTTGCTGAGTGTGTTCTGTTATGATAGCAGAAAATAGATTTGATTAACTGCTCACAGATTTAGATTTTGGGAGGTTAAAACAACAATGTTGAAAGCTTCGTGGGTAATACTTGTTGTTATCCTCATTGTGGAAAAATGAGGTTTCCTGATGGATTTTAAAAGCCAAAAATCTTTCAAGAGCAATGATACGCAGTCTTTTGAAGCAAGCCCTGTTGGAGCCGGCGCTGGCTATGACCTTCACAGTAAAGACCACAATAATACTTTTGCCACACGATCAATAAATGTAACCTGAGTGCTTGGAAGTATGATCAAAAGAGCTTCCTTATATAGTGCCCTGAAAGCAGAGGGACAGGAGAAGATGAATCTACAAATTCTATTTGCAGAATAGAAAAGTGCTCCTTTAGCTGTTGGCGTTGTGGCCCATATGCTTGGTCTTGCCTCACTTGGGCTTTGGACTTCTGCACTCCCTCTCACACATCATCTTCAGGACCTCCTTGTACTTGGGCAAAGTTATTGCTGATGGTGGGTAATTCAGGTTACCCTGCATCACGCATGTCTTGCATGAAGTCATCATGCTGCCCTAATAAGTGACACTACTCCAAGGGCATTTACTAGTCTATCTTATTTTGATGCTCTTAGTTGCATCCTGTTTCTTAATGACTGAAAGTAATGGCCAGAGTAGTTCATGAATGACTTATTTATTTGCTGCAAGTTGTAACCTATTTGATAATAGAACACAAGTTCTGCTTTTTGAAATGTGTGAGTTTCTGAATTCACTGACCTTTTCCTTAGCTAAACAAAATGTGGAACCTACTTGCTTTTATCTTTTTCTTTTTCTTTTTTTTTTTTGTGGTTTTCCTTTTGATTTTTATTAGAATCAAGAGCTTTTCTTATAGCTTCTTTGAAATAGGATAAAAAGGTGGAGTCATATTACAGGTTTAGAGAGAAAGTTGATATGAATTTATCATTGAAGCAGTGAATTTTTCCTCATATTCCCGCACTTACTTCTAAATTTCAATCAAGTGAAAGGGTTTGGTGGAGGTAGTTAGCATTTTAAAGCCAAAAATCATCTCACTTCTGTAATGATTGGGAAATGTTCTAGTCAGCAATCTGAGGCTGTTACTTGTTCCTTTTTAGTTTTCTGACAGCTAAAATTGCTACATCTTTCAGTTATTTTTAATGTCTTATACCTAAATCAAGAAATTGACACTGAATTTTCATCTCATGTTCAGAAAATGAGCAACCTCCTTGATTCCTGTAGATGAAGAATGAGGTAATTTAAAGCCTGGCCTTAAGTAGCTTTTGATATTTTTAACTTAAACTCAAATTCAGCAGAAACTCAAAGAACAGTCAGTGCCTTAAAGATACATTTAGTTTAAAACACAAAGATTTCAGAGGATTGTAGAAATTTGCTCCCAGCTCTTCATGTTGTCCTCGTTTACATCATTTCTGTGTGTTTGACTCTGCTTGGTACAGCACAATGCTTTTTATTGTCTCCTATTGCATGTCATTTGCATAAATGTATTGCTTATTACAGTATATGGAATGTAATCTTATTCTATTCCATTTATTATGAATGTAAGTAGCTTTATATGACTGAATGGCATAGCCATGTTGGGTTGAAAAAGAGAGCAAAAGAGATTAGAAGGTCGTCTTTTGCTCCTCATTTTATTAACCTGGAGTTGATGCTTTTTTCCTCATAGCAAACTGAGGCTGTATCTGTACAAGTAAATAAAATGGCCCCATTTAATGCCAGGGTATATTCGCTGAGCACTGCAGCTCAGTCATCTATACTGCTAAATTGTTAGAGTCGTTCCTGGTACTGTTTGGGCTGGGATAGCTGGTACTTCTCATAACAGTTTCTAGGGCACAGTCCAGGAACTGGCAGGGACCATGAGCATTCCCTGACTGGCAGTTTGCATGTGGCCACCTGCTCTGGAGGCCGAGAGTAGTATGAACATAGGCTGGTCTGTGCCATAGGGCTGGGCACATTTAAATCGCTAGCATTGCAGCTTTGATTGCATGGTCCTGTCAGAAGTGCTTGTAGCCCTGTTTGGGAAATGATACTGAAGTGCTTTTGCACATGGTTAGAAGTTATGACTTGGAGAAGGGAAAATGTTTTTCACACATGTGCCTCTGGCTCAGTCTTCTCAGCTTTGTGAGACCAAAAGAAAAAAAAAATAATCTCATTTTATGTTGATGTTATAACTGACTGCATCTTTGTGGGGTAGAAGATAGCCTGCAGTGCGTAACCAGCAGTGGACCTAAAGCTGTGATGGGAGCTGGCTGAAGAGTTCTGTTCCCAGCAGAGGAACTAGGGGTGGAGAGTTAAATATGGGGGCTGACATATGTTGCATATAGTTTAGCATCTTGCTGTGCTTCATACTAAGCATCAAGGAGGTTTTTTTTTTTAATATGCTGTCCACAAGATGTCTAGCAGCATGCACACTGTAACATGTTCTTTAGCATATCTACACAATGTAAGAGATCTCTGAAAATTTCTACAGTGTTTTCTACCTTTCTGCTGCATTGTTCCATCCTTCTGATGATTGTTTTTGCTACTGTTATAGAAGTATTTCTCAGACTGTCTCTTTTGCCTCAAGAAAATGGGGGTAGGGGGTGGGAAGAGAGATAAGACAAAAATAGGACATAATTAATACATTTGAGGTAGTGAATGGCTGCTATTTAAACTAAAACATGTTTGTTGAAGAAACATTAATAAGAACTAAAATGCTAGGCAAGGCACAGAAACAATTTGTCACTTGAAGGAAATAGAATATTCTTTTGATCCTTTTTTGTTCTTCTAAGACCTAGCTATAAGAAAATACTACGTAAACTCAGTCTGCAAGCTAAGTCCTTGCAACCACTTCCATCACAGGCACAGCTTGCAAGTACTCTACGTAACCTTTTTTGCGAACGCAGAAAATGCTGAAGTAGTTCAACATAGAATTGACCTTATCCCGCTTTTTTCCTTCCAGAAGGAATGACGTGAGTTGAAAGTTGCTCCTGATATAAAAAAGTATTGTTATTATCTACCAAAAGGTTTTTACACTTCATAAATTTATTATAGTCAGCAGCATAAGCACCAATACCTTTATTTGCAAAGCATCAACAAAATTTGCGTTCAATTTGCAATACAGTTAGCAACTGTATAATGCTATAATGAGGCAGCACAGGAGATACACACCTTTATTTTAAGAAATAATCCACATAGGAGCTGGTGGATGTTCTCAGTGGAATTGGCTGAAATATTTTTATGTGAAATGTTTTCTTGTTGAATTTAAAATGGTATAAACTTGGTTAAAACTTGGGGCATACAAGAAGTTATCTATGCCTCACTTCCTAAATGACAATCTAATAGCTATGCAGTTCATGTATATTGCTTTTTTCCTATAAAAATGAATGTGAGTTTTTTGTGGGCTTTTGGATGGGAAGAACTGTATTATTGATTTGCTAGAGTTGTACATACAATATACTCAAAATGAAGATGTCAATTTAGTGAGTAAGGAATCATCTTGAAATAATTAATAATGCGGTTTAAAATAATGACATGAAATAATGTAATTTAAAAATATTTTGTCATAAACGTAACTATTTTTTTGATAATGGAAATCTGGAGAAAACGATGGTATAGATAGAATAATATTTACAAGAAAAAAGTATACTTTTAAAAATCCTTTTCAAGTCAGGCTTTGACTTTTTTAAAATGTTTGAGGGACTAATAAAAAAATGAAGTGTTACAAGCAGAATGCTCTGATTTGTACAGAGTACTGTGCTACTTTGACCTGTTTGTGCAGCTTTGATCAAAGCTGGCAGCCATGTTTTAAAACAAAGAATTTGCAGATGCTGGGTTTTTGGTTTGGTTTTTTTTTTGAGGAGAGCGGACTTTACAGATGTTGAATGTAAGAAACACCCTGTGTTTCTGCTGTAAGTCATTACACTGGAAAGAGAGAAGCCTGAGCTGAATTCACTGGGAGATAGATGATGGTCTTAAACAGGTTATCTGAAAATAACCCAGCAACTTTGGTGTGTGGTCATTATATTCGATACTCTTTTGAAACAGAAACAATCTTCTCTAACAACTGAATTTCTAGTTAGGCCAATGATACAACTGTTCTCTGACTAAAAGAGAAAATAGTGAAAGTAGAAATATAGTTCATTAGTTTGTCATGTTCCAGTACATCTTCAGGTTGAACCTGTCTTCTGAAGCAGTTCATTGTAGTAAGACAGTTGTATTCGGAAAGAGTTAAGGGACATGTATTTGAAGTGTATTAATTTAACATATGCTCAAGACAATAAACTTATTCTGGGACAAAACTGACAATGTAACTTGCAAACTATAAGTGACAAAATTTATACCTCATCATAAAGCATTGGAAAGTTTATGTAGAAGGCTGGAGAGTTTCTTTAAGTAAGTACATAAATGTCTCACATTTCAATCCTTTTAAAATCACTTATTCTGAATCTCCAGTTTTCTCTCTCACTTTTTGTTTTGTTTTGTTTTTTGTTTTGGGTTTGGGGTTTTTTTTCCTCTATGTCCCAGAAAGCATCATGTCTGAGAGGGAAACTCCAGTATTATCTTCACAGGAAATGTCTTGTCATAATATTATGAAAAGGTTTTTTTGACAGTCTGCCAAAGGCTCTTTGTTCATCTTGGTAATACCAAAGATTTGGTTTATTACTGGGCTTGTAATGACGCAGAAATATGTGACCTTAATTGGTACATAGGAATTCCCTCGTTCTGATGACTGTTCTCTGATCTTTAGTGGATCTGCACGTTTTTCTTTTTGAAAATGTATAGTGTTATCTTTTGCTTTATGGAAGTATTGGGATGGTTGATTTCTTAAATATTTTGCAACTACTTTTTAGACATTTTACAGGTGCTGTGAGCCATCTTGCTTTTTGCTTTGTCTACTTTAGCTAAGTGTAGTATGAAGCACTGAGATGTCTTCATAGCATGCCTTGCCCAGTTTTGAGGTGGTTGTGGTATGAAGTGAGGGGGGAAGAGAAGGACAGTATAAAGAAGTGATTATATAAAGCCTAAGTAACTTCTGTCACTAGGGGAGCAAAAATAGAAGAAACTGATAGTCCCTGCAGCCTTTGTAATGTAACATTTCTAATTAGGTGAGCTGTGACTTTTCATTGAACCCTTGGCTGATAATATCCTGCCCCCCAGTACTTGTAAGATGGAAATGAGCAGAGGCCACTGTCCTGGCAAAAGAGCAGGATTGACAATTTACTCAACCATTAGTCCTGGCAAACTTAATTGTTAATACGTTGTGGAGAATAGGATGCCAAGAGCACTCTCTGAACTCATAAGTGACCTTAAATTACCTCCTGTTGTTTGGATTCTCCCGGAAGCTGCTAAACCCATATAAATTTAGAAAGGACTTTTTTTCCTGAGGATCTTGTACAGCTCTAAACTGTTTTTATTCTTTAAAAAATGTTGACATACTATATAGACAGCATTGGTTTTTATGCAATTAAAAAAACCCATGAAACTTCAATGCTGCAAGACTCTTTGAAGAGCTGAACCAAAGTCAAGGAACTTTCTTGGGGATTTGACTGCCGGTTCTCAGTCTTCTCAGTAACATCTGAATTCATACAAGTGTGTAGATTTTTTTTTTTTTTCTTTTTTCTTCCTTCACATCCTTTTCATGGAAGTCAGTTGCACACTTAATACTCCGAACAGTCAGGTAGATGTTTCAAAACACAGGTGTAAAAGTAGCCCCATTGCTATAAAGGTCTTTACTCAGTGGAAACATCCTTACTGTATATGTCTCTGCCTGTGAGAATAGTGATAGCAGATCCCTCCTGTGTGAACCGTGCTTAATGAAGACAGTTGGCCCTTCTTATAAGCATGGGATGAAATCTATATGTGTGCAAGTAGGGTTGATGGGGTATCTGTTTCTCAACCTGTTCTTCTGGCAATAAGCCTTGCACATATTGACAGGGAAAATCTTTTTAGCAGGGACAGCTGTGACAGGACAAGGGGTAATGGTTTTAAACTGAAGCAGGGTAGGTTTAGACTAGATATAAGGAAGAAATTCTTTACAATGAGGGTAGTGAAACACTGGAATGGGTTGCCCAGAGAGGTAGTGGAGACCCCATCCCTGGGAACGTTCAAGACCAGGTTGGACAGGGCTGTGAGCAACCTGATCTGGTTGGCGGTGTCCCTGCTCACTGCAGGGGGGCTGGACTAGGTGACCTCTAGCGGTCCCTTCCAACCCAAAACGTGCTATGATTCTATGATATTCTAAAAGCTGGCCAAATTTTCCTATCAGAAGACATGCACTTCTATGCCTCTATTTTAAGGAAAAAAGCAACAGAAAAAATACCTCTAATGATTAAAACAGGTTTAGTCCTAAGTGTATTGCTTGAAACCAGCAGGAAAAAATTAATTTTTTTTTTTACTTCGGTGAAAGAAGAAAGTAGAAGTGACTGCTGTGTATTACTAATAAATGTCCTTTAAAACTTCTCATCACTCCAATGATGAAGCCATAATTTCTTTTAAATACAGAGACTTCTTAAAGTGGCAACACTTCTGGTTCATATGGTAACATCATAGAGAGAGTTGTTTATAGATGACCTGAATTGCTTTATTAAAAAATACTGCTACAGCTTGCTTAATATCCCAAATTATAAACAAAATATATGTTTATATTATATTGTAGAATCAGGTTAAAAGCTGGTTCTTTCTTTAATACATGTGTAACAACCTGAGTCAAAGGGTTTGTTTTTCACTGGCTGAATTTGAGGAGACGATGAGTGGACCAGAATAAGAGAACATGGTAAGCTACCCCTTTCTTTGCGTGATTGCTGCATGCAAAATATAGATTCTTCAGTCCCAGTCTTGGCAAGTAAGACTGCATTTACTTGTACAGTTAAAGGGAAACAAGTTATTGCAATAAATCTGAAGCCCCTTTGTACGTATGCTGCTAATAACAGAGTTGAGTATCAAGTTGGAAACTTTTTTAGTAGTTGCTTTTTATATGATTTTTAATGTTCTGAGCCTGGACAGTGAAAAATCAGTTTAAAACTGAAACTGTGTTCAAGTAACTTTCATTGCTGCATTTTTGTGCCTTTTAAATTATTTTAAAGCCTAAAGGGAATATTTTTTTTATGCATCAGTATTCAGAGAGAGAACTCTGTAATTCTCAACTCAGTGGAAATCTGTAATTCTGGGTTTTCAGTTTTTCAAGAAGATTTGGCTTTTTATTAGCTTATAGTATTCATGTAGATGAAACTCAAGACACACTTTATTGGAAGTTTCTGTGCATCTTTCCAACAGCTGTCATAATTGTGATTGTCAAAAACTGAAATTTGAGGTGCGGTTGAGGCCAAGCACTGGTGAACTGCATGAGCGCTTGCAAGGTTCATGCAGATTAAACAAAGCCAAATACAGGAAATTTACTCTCAGCAGCCTGAAATGAAGCCTATCAGTTTTGGGTACTGCTGAAACTCAGTTGTTGCTGATAGTTTTACAAATGGAATCTGCCTTGTAGAATTTCTGCTGGTATTTCAAAAGAATTGTTGACATAAATTAGTAATTTCAATGTCTTGTCATCCCTTTTGCTTCATTTTTACTTTCTTCTGGCAATGCTGTCTCTTGTATAAGGTAGAGAAATGAGCTTATCTCTAGGAAAGTATATTTTATAGGCTTAAGAATTGTTTTCCAGAGCTGGTGATCTAATAGCAAAAAATATCAATTTGAATTAGCTGATACATGAAAAGAGAATACCCATTTCCAGCTGAAGGGGGGAAAAAAGTAAAAATCTAATCTTGATAATGTCATTGTCCTGTTTGAGTACTAGAGATGACTGTTAGCCCTTACTGAATTACTGAAAAATTTGGATCACTACTTTTTCCTCCCACCCCTTTATAACTAAGTCAAGGAACAGTCTTTTTTCCACCTCCATCCTCTGACTTCTCACAAAATTAATGGGCAGTTATTTTCAGAGACACAGCTGAGAATTTATATTTGTCCCTGCTGCCTTAAACAATAAAACTTACTAATTTTATGTTGTTGTTCTTTACTTTCCTTTCACATGGAATCACAGACATCCGCTAATGACCTGGGATCCTAGCCAAGAGCTAGCAGCGGTGGGAGAAATGCAGGATATTTATAACTTCACTATAATCCATTATTTATTCCTTGCTCTTTTCATTGCAAGAGAGCTGTAATTCAGTATTTAAAAAAAAAAAAACAAAACAAAACAAAAAAACCAACAAAAACCCCCCTCTGGCTCTCGCAGTATTTATTTTGCTCATTTTAAGAGGGTATCAGTAAAACTGCCCCGCTTGTTTGTTTGTTTTCTTTGGTAGACATTCGGGACAGATAATGATGGTGTCACAACATTGAAAGTGACAAATCACATGATTTTTCTGGCATGAAGCAATATCTGTGCCAGGGGAGTGAGATGTCTAACACACATTCTGGTGGAGTAAAGCAGTATGTCTGTAGAGAACATTGTGCTGCTTCTTCCAGCTGTGACAGTAGCCTTTGCTAGACCTTTAGAAAAGCTGACGTTTTTAGTTTCCCCTGTGGTTCCATTCTTGCATGGTCTGGCCCAGAATTCACACAGGAAAAATCTTCCTTTGCTGTGTATTGCGGGCACTGCTGTAAGTCACTGTGTTACTATTCTCTGGTGCAGATGCACAGAAATGAAATCTGTTCCTCTGACATCCAACCTGGCAAACAAGCACCCATATGGATAGAGCAGCACTCAAACATGCAATCCCTGGTTCCTGGAACAGAGAGACAAAAACACTTCGTTGTTCATTTGCTCATTAAGTGGTTTGTAGACACAGTGTTGCAGGTTGTGTGGAGCTGGCTATTTACTAGTAATTTTCTCCTTCCTTTCCCTAAAGGCGTTTATTGAAGTTCTTTGTCTCGTTTTAAAGAGCTAGATAATATAGTGATGCTACAGCATAGTCTTTCATTGCCTTCTGCAAAAGAGTCATTCACTTTTTTTGCAGAAGGCAGGCATAATCAAAAATCCTCTGGGTCTTTTGAGCATGTCTAATTTTTTTGATATATAGTTTTTTCTTAACACATCATCAGTTTGACTTCTTCCCGGCCCCGCTCACCCTCATCTTTTATCGCGATTGTACCGTGGCAGAAGTTTTCATACCAAGGGAAGATTTGCTCAAAATCAGACAAGGAGTGTTCTTTAGATGGGAAGTAAGCAGGATGTATTCATGAAGCCTAGGCAGGAGATCCAGAATTACACAACTGCTCAGAATTTTCTTTTGACATGCATGAGAATTTGTATATGTCCAAGTAACTGTACCTGTAAGGACTATGTTACATAAATTGAACAGGGCTCTTGCAAAAATAGAGCACCTGTGACAATTCTTTTTTACAGAATACCTGCACAGAAATAGTTGAATCTTACGTTGGACTTCTGCCAGGTGATCCACAGGTTTAGATCAGAAAACGAAACAGCTCCCCAAGACACTGCAGTTTCTTTTCAACAGTGACAGTTTGTGACCATTAGCTTTTGAGGAAAAATGGAGGATGTGTCTCCCTAAGAAATATTTGTTGTTCTCCTGGAGAGAATTACCAAGCCTAACGGCTACTTCACAATTCACTAAATGAAAGGGTTTTCATTCAGTCCTTAAAATGTACAGGATTTGCCTATGTTGATTCAATGGACAGATGAAATATCAGAATAAAACTTACATAAAACACCAAATATAATGTGTAAATCTTGAAGTATTCATTAAGAAAGCCAAAAATTATATCAGAGTTTTTTCTGTGTAGAAAGCTTTATTATGAGTATCGCTGGACTGAGCTAAGTCAGATACTGATACAGTGTCAAATGCTGTGGGGTTTGGATTGTATGGCTGTTGCATCCAAATTGTTCTTCTGTAATCCACTGATAACACAATAGGAATCCCTGTCAGGCAGGAAAAGAGGAATCTGAGAAGAATGTGGTTTTGTACAGGTAGATGAAAATACCAGGTGGTATTTTTGCAATGCAGATCTAATCTTTTAGGTTGATGTTTACAGCAGAATACTAACTATTTCATAAAAAGAAAAGGAAAAAAAAGAGGAGGGTGGATTTGTGACCTTGGTGAATGGAGCACTTTAGAACTTTTAAAAGTTCAAGATGTCTGTCAGAACATTTATACATTAGATTGATGTGATAACCACAGAGGTTTTTTTCTTTTTCAAAGTTAGATAGATTTTTGATGAGTAGATAAAGTGTATTTTCATGATTGCATAATTCAGTGATAAAATGGCACGTATATAAAGTTACTGTTCAGCCTGGCCATATTCTCCCTCCTATCCCCCAGAGGAACAGTATATATTTGTCATATTCTATCTGTGTCTTTTTCTAGTATTTTACAATTCCACCTAAATACCTTGATCAAGATTGAACTTTCATGCTGTTAAATATAGTGTGTGCATGTACATTATCACCCAGACCAGACATTTCTCCACTGGAAAAAAATTACAGCTGATAAGATGAACAAAGAAATCGTTGTGTCTCACAGGGAGAATTAAAGCACAAAGGGATTTAAGGACATGCAGGAAGTCTGTTGGCAGAGCCAAGAATTGAACTGTCTCTCAAGTTCTGGTGCAAATGCCTCTGCCACGGGCCAAGCTGCTTGAGCTGGAGAGAAGCCATCCCTTTCACTCCCCTGCTTCCGGTTGGACTGGGAAAAGAAACTGAAAAGGCTGGATAGAGAGAAGGAAAAGAAGTAATCCTAGCTGTGAAGCTGTGGCCTCACAACAAGAGACAAGAATTGTTCCCAAACTAACCAACCAGTGCCTTTCTTTTTTTCCCCTTTATCCCATTCAACCCAAAAAGTAATGTTGCTGAAGTAATCCTCATGTCACAGTAAAGGGTTCTATGCAGCTGATCAGCATAATGCACTTCCCTTTGCTTGTGCTTTCTCTGGCTATGTACAGAAAGCCCTTCAGCTGACATTTGTTTAGTATTCTTTAAGAGAAAACACGTGCGGAAAAAGCCTTGTGTTACTGGAATAAACCCCTAGATTTGTTTTCAGATATTCCTTCCTTGCATCCTCTTGCATCTTCCTTGCAGAAGCCTTTTTTATTTAAATTGATCTTTGAGGTTTTGTGAAGGTTTTGGAGCCAAGGCTTTCATTATTTTGGCAGGAAGTGTTTAGTTCTGTATAATTCTATTTCATGAAGTATTTTTTCACCTTAAATCCAAGTCTTGGATGCTCTATGTGAGATGTAGCAGCAATTTAATTAAACAGAATTTGTTCATAACCCAAACAGTAACAGCTTGAAGGGCCAAGATTCTGTAAGGAA
Organism: Egretta garzetta; assembly: GCF_000687185.1. Classification (NCBI taxonomy): domain Eukaryota; kingdom Metazoa; phylum Chordata; class Aves; order Pelecaniformes; family Ardeidae; genus Egretta; species Egretta garzetta. The sequence goes on from NW_009259967.1 coordinate 1,806,467, forward strand.
AACACACCAAATGTGAGCTAGTGCATATCTGTAGTTCATAGCAGAGATCGTGGCAAATAGATACTGCAGGACTGAGCTTTTTATGTTTTATGCAGTTGCTTGAACTGTCCTGGTCTATCGGTTGAGAGCAATTTTGTTTGTGTGGTAAATAACAGCACCTTTCTTACAGTAAGTTCGTTTTGTACCTGGATATGCTGCAACTGTCTTGATGCTCTGAAGCTTTCTATATACTGATGAGGCATTTTCTGTTTTCTTGTTTGCGCAGCAAATCTTTAATGAAAATTGAGCCACTGAGTTTTTTCAGCGTTTATGAAGTCATTTGTTGGTTCTACGGTGAAAAGCAGCTATTGGATGTATGTCTTATTTAAGTTCGGTCTTTTTCTCTTACATTAAATCAAGGGTATTTTAAAGGCTATTTTTAGATGCTGCTGTGCAAGAAGATAATTTTCTTCATGATTTTGGTCCCAGCTATTAACCTGTGGGAATTTGTCTTAGTATTCTAACTTTAGCCTAATGTTTTGTAGTACAAGTGGTTTGCTTTTAGTGAGTTATTTGTTGATACTGATGTTTGTGGACTATTCCTGTAACAAGTAACGATTTTACTTATTCAAAAAGGTTTTAAAAAATTACCATGAGTTTTTATTCTTATCTGTTTTTTTGCCTTGACCAAGTAAACTCCCTTGAAATTTCTGAAGTTTCCAATACTAATTTAGTTTCCTAATGATGATTTTAAATATTGACCCTTTCAGCAGATAACAGTTACTGTACAAATAAGCCTTGATAAACTATTCTATTAGCTTGTTACTCCTAAAAGTTGTAGCTCCCTCTCTTCTATTCTTTCTGCTTTCTCCTCCTTTCATCTCTGTTCCAGTCAGAGTTGGTCTTAGTCTGGTCATTGTGGTCTAAGCAAAATGCAAGTGATATTTATCAGGAATTATTCAGGGTTAAAAAAACCCCAACCTAACCCCCCTTTATTTATCAATATTGTTCCCTTAAATTTGCAAACTTGGCATTACACACTGTCCCTGGAGGTTTACTGGATTTTTTTTTTTCCCCTGTGTTACTCTGAGACTTGGCTTGAGTGAATTGGGAAAACTTTCAGTTTCCCAAATTATTAAACTCCAAAGCATAACAGACAACTTGCTGTAGCTTAGAACAACTTCTTTTTGTTTCCTTCTGCAATTCAGATTCTGACTGGATTAAGAAAACGAAGTTTTATACTCTTGGAATTCATATTGCCAGAACTTAATTTCTGATAGAATGTCCCCATTAGAAATTAAAGCATTTATTACTATAAGAAGAAATTATCACAGAATAAAGAGCCTGTTGCATTTACAATGTAAAATATATATTTACTGTCATCGACTGTCCTAGTTTGCATATCCATTCAATGCATGGTAATTCAATGAAAAGTCAAAGATACTGCTATTAACTGAGCCTCCTGTTACAGTAGTGAATAGCATTAATTTGAATCATCTGCATAAAAGCATGGTTTAATTATCTCAAACTATTTGCTAGGATCAAGAGAAAAACTGACAGCCAACACAATTCTGTCTTTCCGTGTGACACATACAAAGGTTATAGATTACAAGGGTTATTCACAGGCCATTGATAGTAACTAAGAGGACAAGGAATACAGAAAAAAAAAAAAAGGGCTTGAAGAGTTTAAAAACAAAAAGCTTCACACTTTTAATATCCAAGCAAAGATTTCAATGTAAAATAATGAAGTCTTAAACCATCACTGTTAATAATAAATGTCTTTCACTTATGGTGTCTGAATGGGTGCTCCATGCCATATTTTATTTCTTCTTGGCACTAGCCCCAAAAAATTGGGTTTTTTATTCCAGAAAAAAATACACTCATCTGTCTGCTATGCGTATTTATACATGGGCATGAATGTCTAATGTGATAAAATATGATATACTCTTAGGGTAATAAATAGGGTATCTTTCAGTATCTTGAAAACCCATTATTTAAGAAAGATGTAGGAAAGCCACTATAAATTTTGACTTTTAAACCAGCAAAAGAAAGCACTGAGATTTTTAGCTTCAGAAGATTTCTGATTTTGCTGTCCAAATGGGAAAGGATCAGTACAGAAAATTGTTTCCCTGTTATAAGTCTCCTGATAGTAAAAAGGTTGTTTTACTTATTAGATTTTGCAAATCTATCTGCAAAGCATACCCTCAATTTCTAAAAAGGAAGAGTTTTACTATTTTAGTGTTATGAAACTGTTTTTATAAAGGTTTGTTCAACAGGGAGAAAAAGTGTCTTCTGTCACTTAGTTATTGCTGTTTCTTTGGATAGATTATATGTTCTCGTTGAAATGTCCCAGACTCCTTCAATTTTTGTATCTTTTAGTAATTCAAGGTACATTTCCAATTAATATTCTTCATATGTCGTTTTAAAAACGGTCTGTGTGGAAAGGTTGAAATTCTTAAGTATTCTTGAAAAAACAACACAAAATTGTGTCTCTGTTCTGTTTTGTTAATATTTATTTTCTTTTGAAATGGGTAGTAAGTCCAGACCTTCTTATCGAGGGTGACCTGATACAGACTGCAAGTTTTTGGTGTAGTTTTCCTTTGTGTTCCAAGCTGTCTGTAGTTTGCGCTTCATGATTTTCACTTCCAATAGTTTCAGAGCTTGTTTGCAGAGCGGCACATTGATTTGACCTCTAATACATTTGGATTCCAAAGAAAATATATAGTCAATCTTTCTAGCTTTTACTTTTAAATAGGCTTAACTCAATAGTGATAATTACGCTGCACTAAATGACTAGTTTGCATTTGTTTGTTTGTTTCTTTCCCTTCATAACAGCAATTA
>NW_009259967.1:1809328-1818398 GCF_000687185.1 Egretta garzetta
GAGCCTGAATTTATCCTCATCTTAATGTTTTGCTTATATGCCATATGAAAATTCTTTTGTCTTTGACATATTTATTTGGTTATACGAAACTGAATTTTTAGGATTTAGATGGCCTCAGAATCTGTCTTTCACAAAAATATTTGGAAAACACACACTCTAGGGAGACTTCATTTGAAGTATTTTCTGTTTGTGTCTTCAAAGTTCCACAAACCAGGTCTAAACAGCATTTATTAGAAATGACTAAAAATATCCTGTTGATGCTCACATAGTGACCAAATTAAAGAGCTGGTGTGCAAATAAGAGGAGAAGGAGGAAAACAGCATAAATTGATGGGAAGCTGGCACACTTATCCCACACAGATGCATTCACTTTGGCATGATTGCCAATGGTAAATTTGACCTTATAATTCTAGACTTAAGGTGCTAGACCTGAGATACATAAAAGCTTTTAAGAGTGACTTTTTTGTTTTTAAAACAACTTTGGGAATAGAATCCTAAAATGATTTTAAAACTTTTTTAACTTGAAAAATTAATATATTTGACGAGGGAGGCAAGGAATTTAACTTTTTGTGATTAAATAGACACTTAAATGCAGGGCTGTTAATATCAAGCTTAGGCTTATGGAGCATTTGATTTGAGTCTGTTATTCTTTACCAGAACAGTAATGTTGGGTGATGTGGGATTTTGTAAGATTACAAGATTTTGCACTGGAGGTTTGTTGAAACAACTTACCTGCAGAGAAGTGATGTAGTTGAGGGAGGGGGAAAGACAGAAAGAGGAGAAAGATGTTGAGCAAGTCACCCGTAGTCCAGTGCACTGGCTATGCATTTAGGAAATAATTTCTCTGCTCCAGAAAGGTGGTGTAACAGTTCAAGCCATTGATGATCATTAGGTCCTTCCACACTGCTGGGCCAGGATCTTTTAAATTTCCTGCATGAACTTTTGCAGCTTGCACTTGTACTGCCTAAAGCTTTGAATTTTGCCTGAGTAGCAATTGCATATCTGATGCGCCCAAGTGCAATTTATATTTATGTCTGGTAGTATAACCAAAGAGGATTGAAAACGTTTCTGTATGTTCAACGGGTATAAGCATATGAATTTTACAAATTAATTCAAAAAAATCATCAAGAAAAAAGGTAAGATCAAACTGAATATAATTATATTTTTAACTGAATGATAGTAGAAGTAGCCTCCCTGGCACATAAATCTGTAAACCTTAAATTGTTTTTACAAACCACATTTCAGTTAAAATGGTCTGGTTTTCTAGTATGGACAAGAACAATTTACTAATACTGTAATTTTCAGAAATTAAGTTCTCTTATTAGAATAAGTCTGAGTTAGGACTGAGTCATAAAACTTAGCTTGCTGCTTTAAGAGTTGGTAAGCCTTGTACTTTAATATATACTTAAGTCTTCTTTTTTGTACGTTCCACTATGGTTTCTCAAGGGCAGGATTCCTGATAAAGTCTTTCTATATGCTTCTAACATACAGTACACAGCTGTGCAATTTCTTATGTAAGATTTCACAGTGAGCAGCTTAATTTACCTGTTCTGCAAATATTTATAGACTCTCTGAACTATTTCTTGTATCTGCTAATGGAGCATTGAAATAGGTTTTGAAATGTTTGTGGTCTGTTTTTATACCTGAAGTAGATGATTCTTATCTAGTATAAAACAGTTTCAACCCCAAATATGTTCATATTGCAACAACTTGGACAGCATTTTGGTATGCCTGAGCTGCATGATTGGGACATTTTAACTACATTTTAAACCAAACCTTTCCCTTTCTCTCATCTGTACTGAAAGTCCTGTAAAAAGGACTAACTTGTGTGATTCAGGATTGGTTAGATTTGAGCTGGAACCTGGCCACTTTTTAGGGAGCATGCCAGCAAAGTACCCTGAATGACAACAGTTGTCCTAATGCCTTCTCATAACTTCTTCAGAAAGGCATGTATTTTCCAGTATCAGGACAGTTGACAGGTAATAAATTGTAGAATGTTTCACAATCACCATGGGATATGGACCACATACAGCTGGGCAAGTGCAGGAACAAGGCATAGCAAAGCCAGTTAAGGCTTTGTTGAAAGAAGCATTCTTGCATGGAACAAACTGAACAGTGCCAGTCACGTAGAGCAGCCATGCAGGGAAGACATAGTCGTCTCAGCCAAATAGCATGTTCTCTGCATGAAGCCATATCCAACTCATGTTCCTTGAAAAACTTCATCTTCCTGAAGTTTCATTTCAAAAGTGAGACTTGGAAATATCCTTTTTTTTTCTTTTTTTCTTTTCCTCATGATCAACAAAAAATGTGATTCAATCCATTATAGCATGAAATATGTTAGCACATATGTCCAGAATCATTAATTGTAGCATTTTTTGTGTAATCTGCAGCTGTTTATGCTGATGGGTATTTGGACTAATGCCTCTGATGTTAGCACTGAAAAAGCTTTGATTTTAATTACTGTCCTTTAGTTTTAAACAAGCCATAAATTCATTGCTGTGCTTCACTTCTCCATTTTTTTTCTGCAGTGCACTAAAACAAAGAGGCTTTTTGACAAAATTGAGACTATATTCAATTAAATGAATTGTAGTTTATCTTCACAAAAGGAGAGAGGGTAATTTACCAGAAAGAATAGACACAAAACAGTAAAAATCAGCTTTTAATAGGATTTCAGTAAATAATTTTGTATATCCTCATTCATTATCATCATAGGGTTATAGCATTGTTTTCAAAGTTACCCAATTTTGTTTGTAATAATACTTCTTCTCTGACAGCCTAATTCAAAAAGGACTGATTCAAAACATTTGAATTGAAGTGTCTGAGTAGCCATGTGTACTTAATAGACAGTAAATGTAACAAAGCTTTGTTTAACTGAAACTCTGGAGTTAGATGTTCTTTCAGAGAGTCCAATGTACATGGAGGGAGAGTGTGAGCACAATAATTCGCACAGTTAGAATATTCAGAGCAATTTAAGCCAATATTGCAAGGAGTTTTATGAACACTAGTGAGAACATCCCACAACTTTCTACTAATGAATAGCATTATTCCTACTTTATCTGTAGGAAAATTGAACCATCAAAATGTTTGCACGCTGTCATACAAAAGTTTCAACAGCAGAGCTGGAAGTACAACGCAGTTCTTCTAGAATTCCAACTTCAATGTCCAGATGACATTGCTAGCATTGCTATCCCAAAGGTTTGCCACTTTGTGAAGATTTTGTTTTATTATACTTAGATCAATTAATAACTCTCACAGATCTATTATGAACCTTCAGAAAGGACAGCTCTCAAAGAGGAAGCTATCATAGTATCAAGATACTTCTCTAGGCTTCATTTATCCTTGCTGTAAGAGGTTCTACCATGTGAAGTACAGGTTTCTAAACTGATATGGAGTACACAAGCTGGCTTTTTTTTATTATTATTTGTTCTGTGTACAAGAAGCCATGCAAAATTCCTGAATTTATTCAGTGTTGATACTTTGAAGGGAAGTGGGCACAGACTCACCTTGCTCCTATTACTTCAAGATAATGCATCCTGTCATTTCTTAGCCCTATTCTTTATACTACTTGACTCCAGTCCCATTCAGTTTGCCCCAAAATACTACACTCTTGAGTCCAGATCTACAAATGTCAGCCTTTCACACTTGTCCCTGTTCCTTGTCCTCTGTATCAACCCAACCCAATGGTTTCATGTACTGTGGCTTCCAAACTCAATCTCTTCCCACTGATTTGTTGTTCCCAATGAATACTAGTCCCACTTTACCCCCCCTTAACTCTGTCCAGTTTGACTCCATCACCATCTTCTTATTCAGAGTCTCTTATTGGTCCTGCTCTCTTCTCATTCCTTCCTTTCAGTATTACTCATTCTCAGTGGTGGTTATTTTACACAATTGTTCCCCAGTCTTATGTCAGGCTTCAGATTTGGCTCTTGCAATCTTGAATTTAGATCAAGTTCTTTCCTCCTGCCTATGTTCACATTTCCAGCTACTAGAAATCATTGAGCCACTCTCACAGGAGGAACTTTCTCTTTCTTCTGCTCTGAACTTGTATCCTGTCTTAGAGATGTCCTGGCCCATGGCAGTCCAGTTTGGATTCTGGGTGAAAGTCCTCACCTTGTGAGCTGGAGCACGTCCAGAGCAGGCAGAATCTACAGGAAATTTAGCTGGTGAAATCTTAGTCTCTACTGAATAGGTAGTAACTGCAATCTCTTTTCCTGATTTTTCTGAAGAAATACAATTTTACAGTGGCTGTCTAGTTTTGGCCCATGTTTCCCAATAATTCTTGAACAAACTGTCTAGGTTGGACCAAATGTGAAAGAGAGGTGGAGGTCTCTGATATTAGGTTCCTACAAGTTCTGTGTGCCAATGAGGTAGGGAAGAGATCCTAATGGTACCTCTACTGATCGAAAGTTCAGTGTTCACTGGAGAATTCACAAGGGGGCACAACCTTAAGAGGAAGGCCTTAGGCAGACAGGTTAGGTGGCTCAATAATTACGTTATGATCATTTGGCTTTGTAGTCTTGGGGGATTCTGACATCTAAGTGAATAGTAAGCAGCAGAGTAGAAAAGCTGGGAGTGCAGAAAGGAAGCAGATTCTGGAAGTTGGGGTGCAGAGGGCAGGCAGAGTGGGCGGGAGGAAGACAATGACTGTTTAGTAGCACAAAAAACATTTAGGAGAGGGTGCTATTTGTATGACATGCAGTTCATGACACATTTAAATTACAGGGCATTTCTTTGTGGCCTGCCAGAGCTGAGAATCAGTCTGCAGTATCTGGTGCAAGGCTTGTATGCGTCTCCACTGGTAGTTGGCAGCTGCTGGAGCAGTTGGCAGTGTCCCATGTTCTGACTGGTATCCTCTTCCTCAAAGCAGTACACCTTGTGTCCCAGCTCTGGACCAAGGACAGCTGACAGTGGATGTGAAGATACATAAGAGGATGGCAGGAAGCAGTGGAGGGGTGGTGGGTGCTGAAGTATCCATGAGGGAATTGCAGGAGGCGCAAGAGTGTGAGGATTATGTATATTGCCTATATATATTACAAAGCCATTGGTTGTGGTTTGGTGTAACTGGTGAGTCTTTATTGGCCTGCATGCTCATTTGAGGTGCAAGCTCCTGGATTGTCCTTGGTCAGCGTACAGATATACTGTAAGGAATTAGTTAAACAGATTTCTGAACTCACGAGACTGAAAGACTGGCTGTGCAACATCAAGGAACTTGACTTATATACTGCGGTGATTGATGACTCTTGCCAAGAATCAGTTACAGTGATTTGCATTGCTGCTTTTAATGCTCAGATGCTTTCCCAAATATCTTTATTGAAGAAAACCAGATTAATCTATTACAGTGATGTTGTAAATATGGGGCTGACCCTTTTCTTCACTGAGACTATAGTGCATTAGTACTGCTGAAAGGAGAAACTTCAGAATTGTCATGTTTGGCACGTAGCTTGCTCTAAGTTTATCACTGTGCTCTAAAGCAGTCACATGCTTATTGTCAAATGGAGTGGGCTGTTCAGGTCTGGCTGTTACCTGTTGCTGCCTCTTTAGTTAGAAGATTGACGTGACTATCGCTGAATCACTCGAACAGTGACTCTCAGTTCAGAAGCAGGAGCTATGCTGGGACAGTATAGGGTTACACTGCATACTGTCTACCTGTGGCCACACGCAATCAGGAGACTAAAACAGTAAATCAGGAGCAATAGAAGACTCAGAACATGTCATAAAAGCAATCTCAGGGCCAATTTCTACAGACCTTCATGTAAGAAAACCCACTGCAGTCAGACCCACTGAATCCCACTGATCAAGTAAAATAAAAGCAACAGGGCTCATTGCACAGTTTCATGCATTCACTTAATTATTATTTTTAAGTGGGGCTCCTCTAGATGAAGTGATATAAAAACAGATGTTGAAATGCTGCTAAAAGCAACCTCCAAGAAAACCCAACCGCCAGCCTAATCCCTGCAGTTACATTTTCTCACAAATGGGAAAGCAAGTCTCACGGACAAAGTGCTGCCTGTGATCTTATTTTATACTTTCCAGTATGTACTTGATTTATAAGGAGCCATTTTCTCTCAGTTCTGGTTGTGGAATTGGGAAACGTTTGTACTTGAAGTGGGTAGCAGAAGCACCACTTTTGTACTGGCTCTGAGGGAGGTTTCTAGTGGTAATCCCATTCTGCTGCTGGAAGGGAGAAACTTCCTTTTCCTCCTTACCATATCAAATGCAACTTTTCCTCCTTGCTTACAAGGTTCAAAACCTGCTTTGTAATTGTTGCTGGTTTCTCATCTTTCTTTTGCTGGGTGTTTTGAATGTATAGCTTTCTTAGCTGATTTTCAATTTTTTGCCAAGTCCTTTTTTAAGCCCCATTTGATGCTAATACTCAAGCTATTAAAATCCCAAGGGGTGAACTTCTGTCTTTTCCTCTTCTCTTAAATTATGTACTTTCCTTCCATAGCGTCACCTTAAAATGGGCATTTCCAAGTGCTTCTCAGTAGTTTTCTTCTCTGCCATTCGTTTCTTAAGCCTCTTCTCTCTCTTTCTGTGTGCATCTGGGTCCTTTAGTCAGATTCTAAACCTTTGTGATGGCAAATAATGTGTATCCATGCCTCTGTATATATTGATATTTGTAAAAGTAGTGTGATAATATGGTGTGTTTTTTTTTTTTTATTTGGGAAATGTTTAATTATTAGGTAAAAGTGGTAGATTGGCCTCTTCAGTATAACTTTTAACCATCATGCTGATATGTCAGTTATTTGTTCAGTTGTTCATCAACTATACACCATAGATTTATTTTGCTAATAGTATTACTTGTTTTTTCCTTCCTGTCCATAACAGTTGACCTTTTTATGGCATATTGTCCTTGGTGAGGAATAACTAGCCAGATGTGCTTCAAGTGAACTACTAGTTCTCAGTGTATATTCTGGACTTTTGGCTTTGATCTTAATTATTCAAGAGCATAGATAAATTGTTCCCAGTAATAAACTTGATAGAGTTAAGGGATGTATAAGGCCACTGCCTCCTGTGGACTTCAAGATCTGGGGATTCCTCTTGCTCAGCTCCTGAAGGCCAGCCCTGTGTGCCTGGACACCTGGAGGTCTCTCCATCCCACAGTGATGCATGGGGCAGCTGCTCTCCCCTTGGCAAGTTCAACCGATAGTGAGTCTCAGTGTGTACACCAAAACCACAAACTCTGACAAGGACAGAGGATGCAGGATACTGATGCAACCACCTTCACAGATGGCCTCAGAAAGCACTGCCTTCGACAATACCCACACATAACACTGCCAGCCCACATGTGAAACGTAAGCATAGACAGCCACGTCCCCTTCTTCCTGTCCAACTGATCAGGGTTGAAGTTGGCTAGTGCAAACACACACCCCCTTGCTCTCCATGGCTGGAGAGCAGGTGCCTCAAATACCACCATGGTCCCACGGCCTAGCTAATAACCTTGCCTGGACCCTGAGCCCTCTTAACTGCTCTACAGGTCTTCTACTTGCCTGATTGCCCAGCTTGCTGCTCACTAGCAAACGTGTGTATGCTCACAAGCACCCCTGCCCTGAATCCCGTGACTGTAAGTGTGGGCTCTACTCCCATTTAATATTCCTGCCTAGACTCTGGACCTTCTGCTCACCATCTCATCCAGTTTGAAGTCTGCCAGTAGACTACATATCCCCACAATGATGCATATCAGCACTCCAGCCCCCTCTCCACCTCCCACCCTCCATGCCAGTAGCTGGCACACCAGCCCTGTGGGAGGCACTTCACAGACCAGATGCTGATGCTGAGACCCTCATTTGCTTTGCCTCAGCTTCCCCAGTAGCTGGCACCTGGAACACAGGCCCTGGGACCCATGGTCCCCTCTCCAGCTGCTGACAGAGACCCTCAAGCCACCCCAGTCCCCCCAGTCTCCCTGGTAGCTGGCACCCCAGACCCGCGCTCCCTAAGTCCATGGCCCCACTGGCTGCCGGTGCTGAGACTCTCACTGGCTTTGTTTGCTGGTACCGCTGATGTGATGGCCCTGTCACTTGAGGTCTTCTGACTCCATTGCTCGTCCCAAATTCACTCCAATCTCTTCAGCTGCTGGCATCCAGTCCTTACAGCACTGACACACAGGGTAGAGAGTGTGGTTACATGGAAAGATCATCAAGAAAGGATTTAATAAGGAAATAGGACAGACTGTGGTGATCAGGCACGGGCTCAGTCAGCTGAGTATACTTATCTACTGTTGCTTATGTGGGACCAGCCCCATTGATAACACCTTCTCCTTCCTGACCCCCTCACCTTAAATGTTCCTTAGTAAGTTTCACATAGCCCTGCAAATTCTCCTGTTCCTCTTGTTTCCCTCAGCTTGTTGGTTATGAAGCCCAGGTTGGCCCTCTCCAAAGCTATGCTGCAGTTTCTTAATGGCCTGTCCAGTAGTCACTGGAGAGTTTGTCACTGTTTCTGTTATCCCTTGACTATTACATTTGTGTCCATGTGTTTTGCTTGTGACTTTTCCTATTACTCTTTGAATAGAAAAGTTCCTTGATCCAATAATCCTAATGAAGCAGGTGTTCTGACATGCCACGTACCCTTACGAATCCGGGCAGGGGTAGTTAAATTCTGCCAAATGAGAATATTATTGATTCTTCAGCTAGAAATTAGCATCTTGTCTCAGTTTGAGTTGAAATATGATCTAAAAATAAATGCCTTGGGCGAGGATTTATAATCCTTTTTCTGGGAAGTTTAGGTAAATAGAATCATAGAATCACTTTGGTTGGAAAAGACCTTTAAGATCATCGAGTCCAACCTTTAACCTAACTCTGCCATCCCACCACTAAACCATGTCCCTAGGCACCTCATCTATCCTTCTTTTAAATACCTCCAGGGATGAGGACTCTACCACCTCCCTGGGCAGCCCATTCCAGAGCCTGACAACCCTTTTGGTGAAGAAGTTTTTTGTAATGTCTAGCCTAAACCTGCCCTGGTGCAGCTTCAAACCATTCCCCCTCGTCCTATCATCTGTTACCAGGGAGAAGAGGCCGACCCCCACCTCACTACACCCTCCTGTCAGGCAGTTGTAGAGGGCGATCAGGTCT
>NW_009259967.1:1818675-1881518 GCF_000687185.1 Egretta garzetta
GCAATGCAACATCTTGTAGTGAGGGGCTCAAAACTGAACACAGTATTCGAGGTGCAGCCTCACCAGCACTGAGTACAGGTGGACGATCACTTCCCTACTCCTGCTGGTCACACTATTCCTGATACAAGCCAGGATGCCAGTATCTATGAAATATGTTTTACTGTTGATTTTTATATCAGGTTTAGTACATTTATCTGTTTATTGGAGAAGCAAATGGCCTGGCAGTGCATGAGATTTCACAACAGTGAAATCGTATGCGCCTCTCTATATATAGTAGCTAGTTTTCTATGTAAATGGCAAAACTGTTAATACTTGTAACATTTCTTCTGAAGGGCCAAAGCTGTGCTAAGGGGTTGGCAACTTGCCTACTGGAACCTTTTGATCCACCATGTGCTTCCAAGCAAGCCTTACCAGGTGTCCTTTTGACTGGTCTATGGCAAGGCTTTGATGTGCTGAGAACACAGTCACAGTGTAGAGTAGCTGTGTCTCCAAAAAAGGAACAGAGAATGCAGAAGGGATGTTCGGATCTTGCTGTAAGGATCGCCCATCTGTGGTGGTTCAACTTTTGCAGCTACAGTGGGACCAGTGCAAGCTTTGGGAAGCCCCTAAAGGCTGGCACTGATTTGGTGGTAACATTGTGGCTCTGCGTTACAATGAGCGGAAGGCAGCCCATCACTCTGTGTGTGGCAGAACAGAAATGAAAGCATTTGGTCTTTGGTGGTGTCCCTTACTGACCAGATGGGTCAGATGTAAGTATTGCCTGGATGAGGTCTCCTTGCAGGCTATGGGTTATATTTCGCTTTGCTTTTGACCTGTAATTCTGGTGCCTAATGTTTTAATTAATGTCATTGAGTTAAGAGGCCTCGATCATACCTTTCTGTCAGATTTATGCTGAGGACTGTAAAAACTTGAGGTGGGGGTGATCCTCAAGAATTCATACACTTCAAGTATAAAATAAGAGATAGCAGGCAGGGAAGCACAATTAAACACTACTGCTCAGTGTGAGCGCTGTGCTTGGCATATCAGCATCTCAAAGACCTAACAAGTGAATGCTGGACATGTAACATTGTGTCTAATCAATTAAAAAGAAAAATACTGTCAAGATCCTTGTTCCCACTGAGTTATGAAAGCTGCAAGATCCGCAAGTAATGCAGAGTGTTTATAGGGAGGCATATTATTCATGGACTGTTTTGTTTCTTTTGGTCTTTCCAGGTGTTTCAGGACCTTGGCACTTCTGTGTTGTCAGGTGCATTTAGAGGATACAACATCTGCCTCTTTGCATATGGACAGACAGGTTCAGGAAAAACTTACACAATGATGGGAACACCTGTGAGTTACACCATTCATTTTACACTTAGGGTTGAGGGCAGGATGTCCAGCAGAAACATTGCTTTATTTTTAAACTGTGATTATGGTGCTTGTTGTGCAGCATGCTTATACATTTTTTATGTGGTATTTATAGGTATAAAATGAGAGTTAAGCCTTTACATCTGGGTAAAAGATGTAGCACCAGCTAGAAAATACTAGAAAATATGGTGTGGTTTAAAAATACTTATTTTGGTTAACCTTCATCTTACTGTGTATGAATCTTATTGCCACGTTAGAGGACAAAATAAAAATCTATACTCCTGAATAGTTCTGGTTTTTAGAAACGTATAGCTCAAGATAATACAAAGTATTCATTCTCACAGAATTTTTTGGCAGTTTGAACTATGCTGAAATGAAATTACTTCCACAAATAAAACTGGACACAACTCACAGGAATGCTTTTGTAACAGGCTTCATTATCTGCTTGAAACATTTATTTGTTGCAGAAGTTATCCTTTGGCCTGTGGAAACTAATACTTGCTTCACTTCCAGTTTTTAAATGTATTTGAATGGTGTTTGCAGAAGCTGTTACGTTTTAAGATTCTTGTCTACCAGGAACCACTTAAAGCACATTTTAACCTTAGTACTCAGATCAATGGAGTTGGTTGAGGATTTCCAGCGTTCTGCTGCAACACAAGGAAATTTGATCTCTAACCATAAATATTCTTGGCTGTTGGTGAAAAATGCTCCTAAAAAAGAAAAATTTTATTTAACAGTTTGCATGAGTGGACCACTGTTTCCTACACCCATGGAATTAAATTTTTAAGGTGAAATAAGTATAAAATTTGTTAAAACCCTGACGTAAGACAATGGTTTGTGCTTTTGATGAGAGTTTGGATTTTTAAAATTTTATTTTCCTCACAGACATATCAGCAATAGGATTTTTCTAAATTATGACCTGATTGTCTATTCATGTTATTCTAAATCAAGCTTAACTCCATAAAAGCCTGAATTGTTATAACTGGGGATAATGAGTGGCAAACTAGGATATTTGTGTTACGCTACTTTGAAAATATCTTAGCAACTCAGAATGGCTACATCTTGAAATTATCATTATTTCTTTCCAAGGAAATGTTGAGGCGTAGTGTTTCTAAGAGATTTCTGGCTTGTAAAGTGATCTCTTTCTCCAGTGGAATCCTGCTTTGGTCTGGTCTTTAGTAACATATATTCATCACGAAACAGTGTTCAAAACTAGGAAGAAACAAGTATTTGGTATAAACTGCATTTTTGTCCACAGTGGTCCACTTGATGAACCTGGACTTTCTCCCTCCAACACCATTTCCTTCTAAAAGCCTTTCATGCTATTCATCAAGCAGATTCCACCTAAGCCTTGAGAGTCTTTCTCAGGATGTGTTGGCACTGCAATCATTGAAGTGTGAGCACTCATGTCAGAAGAACAGTTCACACAAAAACACACTTCAGTGCTGTGTAGACTCTTTGGGCAAAATTTAAATCAGCTAGTTTGGGTCCTGTCAGCAGCCCATATCCTATTCTCTCTGAGAGTCTGGATTTGGAAATCTAGAACATAAAGCTGTTCCAAGTTCTGTGATGCCATAGCATAGAGAAATAGAAGTAGAATAAGGAAAAAACAAAATATTAGCAAACAATTAAACTAATTTCAGCACTGGCCTGGCTTCATCTAGACTGCAACACCTCTGACTCAGGCATGTCCAGTATCTTTACATCAAACAGCTCTTGGATTTAACCCCAGCCTCTAAACTTCTCATTGATGCCGTATAAGTTGCTCTAAAATGACTTTTGCTATAAATAGCATTTGCACTGAAGCTAAGACAGCTGACACTACACAGCACACGAGTCCCTGCAGTGTTTCATGTCCAAGATGCTTCAGCTGGAGTAGTAGAGCGTTGCCGTGCTGTTCTGAACTACACTTCAGAGCAGTTTGTGTTGTAATCTACCGTACAGTCATTACTTTGATGCTGCACTATGATTCTGTCCTTTTCTTGTAACTTGGCTTTTATTCAAAAAAGTGTTTTGCAAGAGTGATAGCAAGTATATGGTTTAATTTGTTTGTTTGTTTATTATTTGAAGGCATCCATTGGGCTGACACCTCGTATATGTGAGGTATTCATTTTTTTATTTCACTTGCATTTGTGTGGTTAGATATTCTTGATGGATTTAAAATTTACATAAACTTCTGGTTTGCGTAGGGCCTCTTTTCAAGGAAGGATGACTACTCAGACCAGACAGCATCTTGCAGAGTAAAGGTCAGGTAAGTGTGTCACTGTGTTGGGCAATGCTATGAATACTTTCAACAACATATTCCTGTAATCAAACAAAGCAGAGACTATTTAATTTTGTTTCTGATTTCTCAGATTATAATCATTTTGCAACAGGGAGGAGAACACAGGAAGGATGAGAAAGTGTTTGGTTTAGTTTTCTATCTTGGTATAGTTCTTTGCATGCCGTCTCTTCACTTTTGTCTAGACAGCTGAAATAGGAGTGCATTAAAAATTTACTTCTTGTTTGTTTAACTCTTGAATTTGAGCCATAATCCTACATTTGATTCTTATTCATCATTTCCATTGATATAATGAAGCATTATGTTTGTAAATTTGGGGATTTGAACACAATAGTGTTAAAAAAGCATGTTTTATGAATTTTTAAGTAAAATAAGGGATGCCTCTTGCTTCTTGGACATTTGCTACTATGAGTTCTTTTGACATGTACCACGTGGGAAGGGGCAGTAACAGGGGTAATGAAAATTAGTTCATTAACTATCATGAAAGATCTATGTAAGATTCGTGTAGTTACATTGTCTAAATATATGCTTTCTCTCTTTTTTTTTATAATCATGTACATTTAAAAATCCTTTTTATTTTTGCTTTTCAGTTTTCTTGAAATCTATAATGAGCGTGTCCGAGATTTGTTAAAACAATCAGACCGAAAGAAACCTTACACCCTCCGAGTCCGAGAACACCCTGAAACAGGACCATATGTTCAAGGTGAGAGCAGGCTTCACAACTAGCATCAGAATTTCAAGTAAATGTGTATCAGGTCTGTATGTATCTTTGCATATGTTCCTGGTGTGATCCTGACTGCTTCTGCTCTTCAGGAGTTGCTTTCCTCAGATATTTTACTTGTTAATATGAACATGTGTGATAGACTGAAAGCTTCGCCTCTGTTATCCCACTTGCTGGATATCCTGTTTGCCTTTCCAAGCATAGGTTGTGTGTGAGCCAGTGTTTTTGCTTTCTTTTGTCTTAAAGAAATCTTAACTTGATCAAGAAATCCACCAACATTGGCTCTAAATGAGTTGTACAGGCCAGTCTGAGGTCCCTCCATACCTGTTCCAGTCTTTGGCAGCAGTATATTCACAAAATTATAATAATAATTAAAAAGTAGATAAACTCAACTGGTTGGTGTTGCATGCCAGGCCATGAGAAGCAATTAAAATCTCTATTATGTGGGTGAGAACTCAATAAGCTTAATTTTCCTTCATTAAACTGAAAAAAAACAGGATGGATGATGTAGGTGCGTTATACGATTAAAAACGTCACACACTTTTTAATTCACGCTTGCAACAGCAGCCCCTCTGGTGGCTTTCTGTTTTCTAGTGGATCATAGCTTTTAAATCAGGTGACAGAGAATGGAAGAAAAAAAACCCCACATGTATTTTTTCCATTTCAGTATTCTGTCTTATTTT
Source organism: Egretta garzetta (assembly GCF_000687185.1). NCBI lineage: Eukaryota > Metazoa > Chordata > Aves > Pelecaniformes > Ardeidae > Egretta > Egretta garzetta. Next base: position 1,823,708 of record NW_009259967.1, read on the forward strand.
AGTTCTTATCTTTTCTCTCTGTTTTTTGTACTTCGAGTTCATTTCCACTTTTGATTGGTGCCTTCACCTCAGGATCTTAGATAGCTTTAAATTGGAGTTTGGCCATTGTTATTTTGTAAATTGATTAGCTCCCAATGTAAAGTTTGCCTGCTACATTGCCATTCATCTGACTGATTTGTTCTAGCTTTTAAATAGATTTCTTGTCTCTCTTTTGTAAATTCCTTCTGTTCTCCCTGGTTCACTTTTCTCCCTTTCTTTTTATTTATCACGGCATTACACATCAGGTTGTTATCCCAATTTCAGAGATTAAGACAAGATATGACAAACAGATAGGGTGACTTGACCTTGTGATTGAACGGAGCCTGGAATTCCCAGGTCTCATTCCCTGGGCACCTGCAATATCAGTCACCATACATCTAACAACTGATGGTTGCTACCAATTCCTCCTCTCAGAATTTGAAATAAGCACTTGGGAAGTGTTTAACTTGCATGGGCCTGTCACAAAGGGACTATCTGGCATTCTGGTTATTTCAGCTGTGCTTTCCCAGCAACATCAGCATCCTGTTTAAGGGGAGTTGGAAAATAGATGAATTAGTGGTCTCATTAGTATGGCAAACTTACCATTCTTTGAAAAGCAGATTCATAGACATTTGGCCTTTATTGAGCTCTTTCCAAGATTCTCTTTCTACCTGCTTGTTATCGGAGAACTTCATTGTCAGTGGAGTACAGATACTAATTATTTTCTTTTAGCAGCTGCTCATTCACCACACAAGAAAGGGTCTTTAAACTGCTTCCTTCCTTGGCAATTTCCATCCCTTTTCTCAGGCCTTATATCTCCAGTGATTCCTTGGCTGCATGTAATGGAGTTTCCTTGTTTTAAAAGAAAATGAAGTTATAGCTTCTGCCAATGGGCTGGCTTGCCTTTTGTCACTATTTTGTCTTCATCTGGAACCTTCCAGGACAAATTTGTCACTTTTTTTCCAGTTCTGGTTTTTGTTGTGAGGTGGTTTGGGGTTTTTTTGTTTGTTTTAATTTCATTTTACCCCTTTTGAATAAGGATTTTATACTTAGGCACAACTAAAAAATTTAAGTGGAACAATTTTATATTAGAGTTCTGTAATATCCCATAAAAGTTCCCAATTGATTAGATTTTGTAAAATAAGAGGAAAGGATGATAGAAAAAGGTTAACATAAATAATATTTGTTGGTTTTGGCCACGTTTGTAAATCCAGTATGAATACTTTCTTTTAGAAGATTCTCTCCCTTGGTATCTTATGACAGCCTCCAAAAATCATTGTGTTAATGCCTGTAATAAAAAAACCTAATTTTAATGATAAATGCAATTTGCATTTTTAGAAAAACTGATCACATTGCATGAAAAATGAAGTAATTTCTCTGCTGAAGACATCATGGGGTGTAATTAGATGCTGTTGTGAGAGCATGTGAGCAGAAGTGATTTCAGGCTGATGAGTCAATCGGTCAGGGCAACAGTCAGGTGACATAGTTCTTTTTCAGATAAGTGTGTATAAGTATGTATTAATAAGGAAATGTGCTTATGTACAGTTTATGCAGTTAAGAACTGTAACAGTTTATTTGAGACAATCCTGGCGTCTTTTGGGGAGAGGGACTAATAAAGAAGGTATGATTACATAGCTCCTTTTGGAACTGCACTCATTAGCTTACATCAAAAATAAGCAGCAGTGAGAAAGTCCAGAGGTCTTTTGAATGCGGGTGAGAAGTGCCATCAGCTTGATTTTAATAACATCAAATATAAGAAAATTAGGTGGTTCACAACACTGGCACAAAATACCCTTCTCAACTGCAGGAATATATTGCTGCAATCAACAGTTGCTAATCTCTGTAATGAAAGCCTTCTACGTGCCAAAATAGCCTTTGGCAGTTTTATATGTAGTCTCTCTGTGCAGGATCAGAGTGCAAGAATATTGTTTCCAATAGCTAGATGGCTGAGATCAGAATTCTCAGCAAGCTTACTAGAAGGGGAGCTTGTTTTGTATTCCCTTTCCAGGCAATTTGCTGTATGGGAGAAAAATGGTGAACATCAGCAAAGCTCAGAAATTTTCCATTATTTCCCATAGATTCAGTATGTCACGGAATAGCATCTGTATCTGCACCATACTTCTTGCAAGCCGCCAGCAATTTTAAGGTTTGCTGAATTTGATCAGGAGCTCCACAGCGTACCCTTAGTTTGTCAGTTGTGTGGTTGGTGTGAATGATATCCAGAGTAGAGTTAGCACTGGATGAAGAACAGATGGAGAGGAAAATCAGAAAACTTAACCCCTTTAAGGATGCTTAGGTGCTCAGAGCAATGCAATTTCCATTTGCAAGTCCAGTCAGGAAATCCCAGCTCTGAACGGTAAGTATTTTGAATAGTTTGCAGCCCATCATTTTTCCATGTAAAGGCTGTGAGATTGTAGCCTTTAAAATGCTGAAAGTGTTTCAGTGCTTTGGGTTGGAATAGTTTCAAACTTCTCCCTCACAGATGGTTGCACTGTTAAGGAATCGGCCTCTCTTAAATCAGGAAATGATGCAATCTATTTTGTTACTCTGAGACAGATTTCTGGGGGAGATCCTTTCTTAGTCCAAGGCAGATTTCTAGATGAGCAAGTGTTTTTGTTCTTTCTATGGGACTTGAAAATGACCTTTCTTTTTCTAGCAGCCCACAGAACACTTTGTCATTTCTTTTGAACAACATCTACAATATTTCATTTACCATATTGAAAAACTAAATAATTTGAACTCTGCATTAGATTCACTATTCCAGTACTTATGGAAACATAGGCATGTAAGAATTTCTTCCATGCCTCCATTTTATAACTGGATTTTTATTCAGTTAAGTAAGACCTTGAAAAAGGGTCTTGGAAAACAATATATGATAGTTTCCATATTCTGAGCTTTGAAGATCCCAGTGGAAAATAATGGGCCTCTTTCTCAAATGGAAAATGTGATGACTTCTGGAATTAATGTATTTTAAAGGGACACTAGAGAGCAGAAGAAATGCTTTTGTTTGAAAATCATCACATTTTGTGCGTGTGCAAGTGTGCATGTGTGCACACTACAGTTAGGGGTTTTTTTTTAAAGTGTGGGTGATCCAAAAGTCTGATTTTTTTCTTTATATGTATTTGTTGTTAGAGGACTAAAATAAATTCCCATCTTTGGCTTAGATTTTACTTTCATCTGAAGTTAAGCAAGCTGTTATCATGTAAGGATAGACGTTCTCTAACAATGTCAGAAGTATTTATTTCAGTCTTTTTGAATTTTGTATTGATCCTGACTTACATTCTAGCAGTAGATAAATTACTCGATCCAAATAAATCACATTTTTCAGTACTCTGCCTTCATCCACGCTTTTGTGGCCTGCAATAAAACAAACCAAGCTGAAATCAGTGCTGGGGGAGGAAGTAGCCCTGGGTTCCAGCTCTGAGATAAAACATTCCGCAAAGGAGTGTTTTACTAGGTATTGTATGACGAAGACTTGCTTCACAACTAAGGGGTTTTTTAGGAGTCACTGCAGTACAAATGATAACTAGTCATCACCATAAAATGCAAATGAGGCATATTAAACTGGATTTATGTGAAATACAAGCCACTGTTGAGGTTAATTTTGTGTGTCTGCTGGAATTTGCATTTTGCAAGAGGCTGGCAGTGCTGCTCCAGCACAGCAGCACACCGCCCTCCACTGGGGCCACCACTCTGACCCAGCAGGCTCTGCAGTGCAGTATTTCTTTCATCTGTTTTCCATGGGTTTTTTCCCCTCTTAAAAAAAAAAAAAAAAAAAAAAAAAGAAAGAAAACAAACAAACAAAAACCTGAAAGCAGAAGATATGAAAAGGCCGGATGTTTCATATAATTATTTGGGTACCCTCTGGGGAGAAAAGAGCGTGAAGACTCCTAAGTTTTGCAGGCTGAAGCCTAGTTAAGTAAATGGTAAATATTCCCAGGGGTTGGTTCCCAATTCTGTTAGTTGTGTGAGCAGGGCCATTATTTAGAGGCAATGGCAAAAAGCTTCTTTACAGAATCTGTACCCAATTAGTAGCAGTGACATAGCTGAAAATTTCTCATGGAGTTTCAGGTATACTGTTTTTTAAATACCGTTGTTCTACAGGCAAGTTGCAAAAAGGTCTGTACTTGGAAGGTACAAGGCATTTTTTATACTGATGTCACTGCATCTGAAGGATGACAAGTTGCAAAAAGGTCTGTGCTTGGAAGGTACAAGGCATTTTTTTATACTGATGTCACTGCATCTGAAGGATGGACTGCAATTTTTTATTTTATTTTTTAAAAATAACTGTGTTGGTTTTTTTTTAAAAAAAGTAGTTACTCTAGTTGAGAGACTAATTGTAGAACAGACTGCCATCCCAGCAGAAAATCCTTATGCTCCTGATGTTGGGTAAATTGTTGGGTAAACTAACTGAAACTTCCGGAGAAAAATATGCATTTAACTCTCTTTAAATCTTTGGCAGGATTGACTCAACATTTAGTTACAGACTACAAGCAAGTTGTAGAACTTCTGGAAGAAGGAATAGCTAAAAGGTATTTTATAAACCAAACCAGCTCCATCTTTATTTAACACTTCTTTCAACATGTGTTGATTTCACTGTTGTTTATTTTATTGACAGTGTTGCCAATGCTTTGTCATGACAGGATGTCAGATTTGCTGATCCTGCTCATGACATGCATGTAAGATGTTATATATCCTCATTTTATCCACAAGAACAGCTACAAGCACTCATGAAGTTTTTTATTCAAAACCAATCCCATGCTGACTTACCCACAAAATTCAACCATCTGTCTGGAACAAAAAAATGCGTTCCAGGGAAACATTTTGCTGTAAACAGGCCCATTTTTCTCCTCCACTTTCTCATGACACTTTAGACTGTATAGCTTTCAACTCACTTGTTAGTGTAACTTAGTGATTTAGAACTGCTGAAAAGATAGCATATTTTTATTTAATTCTAAAAAGTATTTGGTTTAAAATTATTTATTTTAATTTTCATAAGTGTTTTTTTAAGTTCTTAGTCCAAATCATGCACATTTGCTATGAGTGAACTGTGGGAACTGGCACACCAGTGAAGCCAGTGATTTTGGCTCTCTTTAGTTATAATTTTTTATGTTTTCGACAGAGAGACTTGGATATCAATAAACTGATACATGTAATGTATTATAGTGATGGAAAAGAGTTTTATTTGAAAGGATCCTCCAAATACAAATCACAGTTCCAAAGCTGATAGTAAGTCTTATCATAAGAGAGATCAAGACTTTAGAATATCAGTGATGCTGGGAAGTAAATAAAAACTAAGCTGCATTACACAACAACATAGAATATACTGGAGGATTCATTTTTGCTGCTTCTGCTTGTAGCAATCAATAGATGCAACTCTATGGTAAGAAGGGGCTTTTTCAGAACAGCAACAAAATTCCAGTCTGTCTACTAGTGTAATCCTACAGCCATTTCATTACTAATGAGATAGAAGATGTAGAGAAAAAAAAATCAGAGGTTCAGTATTTTGTGTGTAAGTTTTTGTGATGCTGAAGTTTCAAACTTTGTCAGTTGCATGAAACCAAGCAACTTCTTTTTCTGAGTAACTTTTCAAAAACATATCTGGAATACACAGGAAACTCCTATTTACCTATAGTCTTTATTTTTATTAAATATTCTGCAGAGTATTTATTAGCACATTATAAACACAAATGAATCTAAAACATCTGCAGTCTGGGAAATTATGCCAAATGAACATCAGCAAGATCTTAGGGATAAAGAAGGTGGGGAACAGGTTGCAATAGCTCCGTATGGCTGGAAGCAGGAGAGAAGGAGATAGGGCATGACGGCTCCAGGTCTGATTATACAGGAAAGATTAAGAGGGAAAGCTCCCCTTGAACATGGGTGGTGCCTTTCATGGGGAAGAGGGCAGCCCCTGTACTAACAAGCAGCAGAGTTTACTGAAGGCATTTTTCCTACCAGTTGATTTTATCAGGCCATCTCCAGCCCTGCTCTGGCTGCACCTATCCATTATAAAATAAACAAATACAATTTTCAACATGCAATCATGATTTTTGTTGTAACTCTCAGTGCTATTATTTTTTCTCTTGACACTTTGCAAGTCTCAGTCTCAAATTCTTAATTTTTTTTTCTTTTTTAAATGCAGGAAATACAAATTTCCAAAGTGTATAGTCCTGGTGCTGTGTAAAGAAAAACAACTAATGAATCTAGATAATATTATTAGAACAGTTAAAAATATGAAAACATACCCTACATGCTACAACGAAATAGAATATTAAAAACTAACACATACATTCTTCCATAAGAATGCTTACATGGGTTGTGGGTAGTTGAGATGTGAACATGCCCTCCAATTACCCTGTGTATTGTCAGAGGTGAGAAGCGAGTACTAACACTTCCTCCTCCAAATCCTGGGGCACTTTCTATTTCTCTTTTGCTTTATAAACTTCCGTGCTCTTCCCTTAGCTCTACAATGGGCAGAGAATATGTTTTTTGCCTTCTGCCCTTTACCTAACTGTTCATCTTCCTCCTCCAACATCTGGAGACTAGTTCATGTTCTCCTGCTTCCTCGGCTTAGGCTTGCTTATAACCATGATGCCCTAGACTTCCTGTAGCTTTTGGCAGCGCCCGCTCATATGGCTGTGGAGGTTTAGGAAGCAGAGAGTGGTAACAAGGAGAGTCCCGGCTTTGCCCTCCAGCTGCAGTGCTCTGCTCTCCAGTGCAACCGGTATCTGCAGTACTCTGACAGTTGGGTTCGTAACGACAACGTGGTTCCACTAGTACAATTGCCTGCTGTTGCTGAGGGTAAGCTTGGCAAAACTGATGCTGAAGGCTGCACTTATAGCCGATATTCAAGGCAAGCTACAAGAGTGACAAAGGAAAAGACCTGTGATCTGGCTTCTGCCCTAGGCAAAACCCTGCTTTCTTTGCATTTTGTCTAATCAAAGCAACAACAAAGTAAGTAGAATTTCCAAAAGTTTGTGTTACAGAGACAGTGGGAGAGTGGAGCTGCTGCTTCTCCTCCTACTGTGCCTGGTACCTGCTGGCCAGAATGCAGTGGGTCAGAGGCCTAGAGCTGGGTGACCCGTCTGTCTGTGTGGCAAAGCCAATCAAATGGTACACGAGTGAATTAGAGTATTCATTTGGTACTTGTATGGGTAGACTGGCTAACTTCACTGGGCTCCTTTAACAGTGTAAAATTACTGCATCAGCCCTGTGGCAGAAGGGAGCCCCAGGAGTGACGTATGAAGCTTTTTGGACCCTCTGAAGTGCCAAAAAATAAAAATGGGCACTATATGGAGAAAACGTACTGGGATAATACATTGTGGTATTGGGGGTGAGCTGTACAATGCTGTTGCTGGCTGTACTTCTCTGCTGTGTTCTACCCTTGTGCATCACCTTACGCCTGTGCTGTAAGGCTGCTTTAAGATATTTCTTCAGAGTGCTGCTGGTGGACAAAACCACTTCTAACTGACCCTCAGTTTTTGCCCTTCCAGGTCCTTTGCCAAACACTCAGATCCAAGAGTACAGCCTACCATGATCTCCAAGTTTCACGTTCCTTCATCTTCATTTATTGGCTCTATTTGTTATTTTTGCTTTCCCTGAATACAGGGAAACAAGCCTTTGTAATTGAATGGTTTGTTCTTCTTTCTAGAATCACAGCAGCTACACACATTCACAATGCCAGCAGCAGATCCCATGCTATCTTCACCATCCACTACACTCAGGTTAGCTAAAAATAATCCAACTTCCCTTTTCTCTTCACTCTCAAAAAGCATTGTTCAATGTGTTGTGCCTTGTTTACTTGTCACTGTTTTGTCCTGTTTGTAAAAATCTCAGTGGAAGCTGTTACTTATTTCCTTTGGATCACACTGCAGATGTGTTACCCTTTGTACACCACCTGATGTGTTGAGTGTTTACTGAAGTATTCTTGTTCCTTTATGCAAGCTTATAGTCAGAAGTGATGCCAAAGACTCGCTGTAAAAAGAAACGTTTAAAATTTTCATCATCCCTTTGAAATGCAATACCCCTTCTAGGATGCTGTGAAAACTACATGTTTCAAGTTATGTTTTGTCACACTTGTTTAGGATCCTTAATTGAAGTATAGCATTAGTTTAACACCAAAATTTTGTATCTGTCCAGCTTTTTGGATGTGCTCATCTCTTTAGCATTTGGCATCCAGTGCTCTCCCAGAGACAATGCACCCTTTCTCCGGAGGAATTATATCCTTTCCTGGCAGGGAAGTCGTTCAGTGATCCAATAGACCTTTTCTATCTCACACTTCTAACATCCTGTAATCACAGAACGTTTTGGGATATTTTTCAGTAGTTTCACAAAAGACCTTTGGAATACATTAGTGGAAAATAACTGCAAGATCTGCAAGAAAGCCTTTCGCAGTCACTAGGCAGTAAGGGTTTTTTTCAAGAGGAAATCGGCATAAGAGGGTAGTTTCTCAGTTGGGTGAGAAAGCTGTTGAGTTAATGGTTTGAACATAGTCACTGGGTCAAGGTCACAAAGAAAGGCAGAGAGACAGTCGTAAGTACAACTGTTTCAAACAAAAGAGCACACCTATTTTATTTTCATTATTTAAGAGGAATAATCTTCCTTATTTATATTTTTCTCTTCAGGCTATACTGGAGAACAATCTCCCCTCTGAAATTGCAAGCAAGATCAACTTAGTGGACCTTGCAGGCAGGTAATAATATACTGAGGGGCAAAAAAAGTAATCTCTGAAGATGGTGGTAGTACTGCCTTAAAAGATGAAACCTGATATTTTAAAACTTCATTAAACTAACAATAAGCCTGACTTTTGTATATGGTAACAAGGAATATTGAGCTAATACTGTCTGTCATCTGTTCTTCTGTATTGGGTATTGGATTCATTGGGTAAGGGAATTCCTGGGTCCTCAGATCCAATGCTGTGCTGTTGCATACATTTAAGGTAATTCCATTCGACCCTGTATTCTTATTAACTGGCTTTTCCAGTAGCTATTGGTGGAATTACCAAATCTGAGCTTGAAAAGAGAGAGGGAAAAAAAAGAATGTATTCCTCATGGCTGCCTAGCATGGGTGGGAGAAAATAGTCATATCTTACTGCTTATGTTGATTCATGTTCCAAAAGTTCCTAAGTCTCTGACTTTAGCTATGCATTTCAGTGAGGAACATGTGGTTATACTGGATGTGACAGAGAAAGAAAGATGAAAGTTGTGCTGAAGAGGTATAGAACAGTTTGAGAACAGGACATTTTTCTTTCTCAAGAATGTAGATCTCTGTTCATGTCTTGAGCAGAGAAAGTAGTATTGAGGGGACACACAGACTTTTGCACTGGGCCAGTCTACCCTTGCAGAGATGTGAAATGTATATATTTTTTTTTAATTCAGAACCACTGTGATTGGGTTACCCAGTTCAGGCTTGAATTTATGTTTTGATGGGTCTTTAACAGTGGTTTGTGCCAACGGCCCTTGCTTATGGTTGGTTGGACTTTCTGAACCAGAGAGCAGTGTGAAGTGTTCAAAACATGTTTTTTTAATTGCAAAGCTTGAAATTTCTGTTTTCTTTCTATCAGGAAAATATGTAATGTTTTCATATTGATTGTATGTTAATAATTAAGCATTTTTGTTTGGTTTGCGTTGTCTTTTCCATGCTGGTGTGCTACAGTGAGAGAGCTGATCCCAGTTACTGTAAAGATCGAATTACCGAAGGTGCCAATATTAACAAGTCATTAGTTACACTTGGAATTGTCATCTCCACTTTAGGTAAGCACTGTTCTTTGTATTGAAGAGTAGTGAGAAAAGCATAGGACTCACTCACCATGTGCTGTGTCTTCATGTTTGTCTATATTTACAACAAAAAGCTGAACGAAACAGCTGTGCGACAGCTTCATAAACTGTAATGACATCTAAGAAAATTAAATAGCCATGACAGAAAAAGATAACCACCTTTCCTGAGCTCTGTGGTGTCTCTCCTTCAGCACAAAATTCACAGATGTTCAGCAGCTGCCAGAGCATAAACACCATAACAAGCGAAGGGGAGAGCAGTCACGCAGACAGTCCTTCCACAGGCAGCGTTGGTGGGACCAGGCGACCAGCTTACATCCCATACCGTGACTCCATCCTCACCTGGCTTCTGAAAGACAGCCTGGGGGGCAACTCCAAGACCATTATGATTGCCAGTGAGTTTGGTTTCTATTAATTGTAAACATTTTGCACAACATTACTGCTTTAAAATAAATCTCTCCTGCAGTGAGAAGACAGCTATATCACTTAGAATCTGTCCTTGTAAAGATTTCCATAAATACTTCATAGGATACTCAAGGAAATGAAAAAGCATGCTCATTGTGCATGAAGTTAAGCTTAAGAGTCTTTCCAAGGTCTTAGCTTTGATTTAAAGTGATTTATTCAGTTATGAATATAATATTGAGAAGATGCTTTCTGTGAGCTTGATGAAATACCCCTAAGGACATTTTTGGTGTTGTTTTTTAAAGATGCAAGACTAAAAAAATCCACCTTTTTGAAAAGTGATGGGTTAAACTGATTACTTTTTAAAATAGTGATTATTTTCTATTTGTTTTTTGTCTGTAGCTATCTCTCCTGCCAACTCCAGCTACAATGAGACCATGAGTACCTTGAGATATGCTTCAAATGCCAAAAATATTATTAACAAGCCCAGAGTGAATGAGGTAAGGCCTTGAGTTCTGCTTTTCATTCTTGTTCCATTTTGCTGTGTGTATTATTTAAGGTTTATTCAGTATGTCTGCTCTCTGAATAAAATTCATACCTCTTTTTCCCATGTTGATGAGAGCTAAATAGGAGCCTGGATATTGCAGAAATAATTTCCTTGATCTCATGCAGCTTAAACCATTTAGAATTTCACACCTTACATCTTCATTGAGTTTCAATCATCCTTCTCCTTGAATTGTTATGATGTGTATGGTTACTGTATGTCTTTATCCTAGATATTGGCAGAGCTACAGATCTGTTAGGATTATTTGTTACTGTTTAACCTGTTACTATGAGTGCATAAACCTTGCAACCCTTCCTTTTGGCATGATAAATAAACTCTGTTAAAGTTGCAAAGTCAAGAATTCAGAAGTTAATATGCCAGGCCTAAAGTAGCCTATGTAGTCTCAATTTGTCTTTTTTTCAGTACACAAAATTATGAACCTTTAAATACATGGGAAAAAATTGTGCCACAGAACCCATATTTTACACAAAACAGGCCTGTTCCAGGTATGAACTCTGACTGTATGGCAGATTCATCTGTTCAAGTGTGCAGGGGTCCTTCACAGGCTACACAAATTAGAAGGTGGCAGGGTATGAAGGGGAAAGTCTGATGCTGCCTTGGAGGACTGGATTCTGTGGCTGCCCTGCTACAGCATTCTTGTTCAATGCTAGTCCAGATGCTTAAAGAAAACTTCCAATGTGTGCTTGTTCCTCATTTTCCACCTTTACCCCCAGTCCACATTTATCAAATGGGAAAAATGTAAACTCTCCCAATCAAAGACGTGCTGTTAAAACAGATTGATTAGCAGTTATGGAGGTTATAAGCACTATAGTGAAGAGAACCAGCATAAAAAAATCCATGGGGAAATGCATAATTCTGTCTGTCTTCAACAAAATTCAAATAGCACATAATAAAGATCTACAGTCACACATGCTAGAAATATAAAACTCTTGAGTTGCTGCTCTTTAACTGAGCATTCTTCACCTGACATTCTGCAGGAGGCTGCTATCATCCTGCAGTGATCATGTAACTTGAGGACTGAACCACAACATATCCATTTAAGGGGACTGAACTAAGGTTTCAAAAAAAGTCCTGATTCCAGCATTTCCTAATCTTTGAGCAGTTAGTAGTGTTCTTTTATGAGTAGGCCTGGGTATATCAAGATTTTATTCATAGATAAAAGGATAGAATCTTAGAGATGTACTTCATTTATTTGCTTTCATAATGATACTCTGTTAAATCTTGGGCAGAAGGAAACCCTTCTAATCCAAGGTTTCCCAAATTTAATTTGCATTCATATTACCAGTGCTGTAACTAATTTTTAGACACCACTAGTGGCAGCCATAGTGTGTTTGGTTTTGGCAGCAGCAGTCCTCAACTCTGTGACAGGCCACAGGCGAGTAAACACAGTCCTCCTGGGTTCGCCTCAGGTTACATACAGCCTCTCAGCCTGCCAGCTTGTGTGCCCATCATGTTCTTGCATGGCCCATGCTAAACCCTGAACTCCATCCCTTCAGGTAGCTGCCTTCTTCCCCTCACTGCAAATTGACCTGAGCCAAAGTGTCACTAGCAGCCCAGAGAAAGTTGACTCTTGACTCAAGACTTTTCCTGAACTGCCTGCAAAAAGCTGGTTTCCAGAAACTGCCTGTGCAGAGGTGCTTACCCAGAAAGTGAAATAAATGCCTCCACACAAGCGGGCAAGAAATGCTTCGTGTATCAGCTGCAAGGGCTTTCAATACTGTGGTTGGTGACATTCTGACTTAGCCTCCTCTAGCCTGATTTTCTCCTCTGCATGACAGAAATAATAGCGTTTTTCTGACCCAATGGGACTATTTTGAAGGTAAATCTGTAACAGTAGTGATGTATCCAGCTATTGTCATGATCGGAACAAATACTATGGTAGGTCTGTGTTCAGAAAAGAGATGGAAAGAAGTTTATTGGAAAAGAGAGCCTATCAAAGATGGGAACCACCTGCCCAGGGGTCTGACAGATTGGAGCAAGGAATACTGCAGTGAGTGTGCCTGTTCTTCTATCCTCCTGGCTCTTGGAACAGCTCTGTGTTGATTTCTTTAGCTAGAATTTTTTTAAAGAATGATTTTTGCAACATCTGTGTCTCATTGTTTTAGGATGCAAATGTAAAACTGATCAGAGAACTGCGAGAAGAAATTGATAGGTTGAAAACTATGCTGATGAGCTTTGAACTGGTACGTAGGAACACTTCCCAGCTGGAGCTCTAATGGTGCTTTAGGTAGCTACAGTAGCTTACTTTAATCTTACCTGTATATCTTTCTATGTTTATATGGTAATAGGAGGGAAATTAAACTATTCTGTGATTGATTTAATGATGATTATAAGGCTACCTGCATCTCTGTCATTTCTCCTTTTTCTGGCATTGTATTGATAATCCTAAAGTATAGGCAGTTGTGTAATGATTAGGAAGGATTTCCTTGCCTGTCTTTCATGGAGTCGGATGGTTTTATTGTCCAGAAATACTGTGAAAGAGAAATATTTTATTTGTAGGAATGTGGAAGCACCAAGACATCACAAAATATTAATCATTGATATAATTTCCCTAGAAGACTTGTTACAATCCTCCTTCCCCAAAAAATGACCTAGTAGACCTCAATGGTATTTTGGAGGTTTCACCCTGCCTGCACACTCTGTCCCCTGAAAGAAGTTGTGAATGTCCATGAGCCCTCACAATACAGCTGACACTGTGTTTTGTCCTTTGGAATAATAATAGCATCTTAGTTTTCCATGCCCTGGAGAGCATGTTTTGCTGGGAGAGGCTTGGAACTACAGTCCAGAATTTATTTACAAAGAAGTATCTCTCTGTTAATGCTCTTTCACCAGTTCTTCACAAAAAGTTGTGTGCAATAGCTAGAGAGGTGTGGGCTTAGATGCTAGCAGGCATCAAATGTCTCTGTATTTTGTCTTTCCTTTTCCTGAGTTCATCTCCTTGAAGTCCTGGAGAGTGAAAGAACATGCCTGTCAGTTGTGAATAAGGAAACTAACATGTTGATCTTGGTGGCTGTTGTTTGTACAGAGGAATTCCAGTCCTTCTTGGAGCGACGACAAGGATGGAAATCTGACCGAGCTGGTTCTTCAGAATGAAATTAAGGTGTGTATGATCTATTTGATGCTGTAAGTCTCTCCTGTTTCACTGGGCCAGAGAGGATAGCATTGCCATAGTTCTGAAACCACAGTGAAAATGTTTTTGTCCTAATCCTTTCCTGTTTGCTCTGCATATGTAGGAAACTGCCATCCTTAATGCATGTTGGGTGTTCTCTATCAATTTGTGATGAAAGTCTCGTGTCCTTAATGGCATACTGTCCATTGCGTATCACTAAGTCTGCACAATCTACTCCTTGTTTGAAAGCTGTCTCGATATATCACAGTAATTATTATACAGAGCTTCTCTCTTCTAAGATTAAACTCTTCCAATTTATTCAAAGGAAATTATTGTGCAGTCACCAAATTACTACGAAGATTTGATCACTGGTGACATGGAAAGGTTGTGGAGATCTTAATTTTAGGTTTTGCTTAAACACAGGTGAAATAACTAGTTAGCATGATCATATATCTTTCTGACATTTTGGGAATGAGTCTTTAATAGATTAAACCTGCTTCACTAGGTGGTAGTACAGGTTTTGCCTGATTTTTTTTGTTGCGACAGAAATGTGCTGCAATTAGAAATACACCTGCATTGCAACTGGTGAAAGAATTTTGCATCCAGTAACTGGAAAAAAAATGCTCTTCTTTCTGAAGAAATTTGTATATGAGGAAAATTGACCTGCTTAGTAAGTAAAACAGTTTCCTCTCCTATTCTTTAAGATTGAACAATTGACCAAAGACTGGACAAGTAAGTGGACAGACAGGAAAGCCATCATGGAAGAATACAGTGTGGACATCAACAAAGAAAAAGCTGGAGTAACAATAGATTCTAGTTTACCTCATCTAATGGCCATGGATGATGATATCCTCAGCACAGGAGTGGTGCTGTATCATCTCAGGGTGAGATATTGTCACTTGTCTTATTTTTTCCTTTGAATTTGAAAACACTTGGGTTTTTTGGAAATGGAGGGTGGTTAAGGTGACATTACAACAACAGTTATATCAAAAAGTAAAGGCCACAGCCCACAAGACCCAGATAACGGGGAAAAAAAGCAGAAAAGGATACATGAAAATGGAGGAGAACAATTCATATATGGACTAATAACTTGATCTCTTATGAGTGCAGGTGCAAACTATTTGATAATGTATCATAAGCAAAGTAAAATGCTCAAATTAGGCATTAGTAGTTTGTCTATGAAGCATGAGGACAGGTGAGCGTGCATGCGTATAAAAGTAAAGGTGCTTAAAATATACCAGACATACTGGTCCAGATTTTACTAGGCACTTGTATACTTGAGGCTGGAACACTGGCATATGTGTAGATCAAAGATAAAAGTAAGCTTTAACAAGCACAAGCTCACTTTGGCAACGACTTCTATATATTGCTCTTGCAACCCTACCGGGCCTGCCAAGTAGATTCTACATGTGTAGCTTGAATGGTAATTACTTATAATCTCACTTGAGTGGCTATTTTTCAGGATCAGGTAGAAATTTTGGCCTCATAGATACTGTCTTGCTGTGTAGCTGCTCATTTAAGGCAAGGTTTTCACCAAGAACCTTTCATAACATTGTATGTATATTACTCCACATTGTGGCTTATGATATGCATGACTAGGTCAAATAGTTTTAGCGGATTTTTTTTTTACTAAGTCAGTGCTAAGCTGGGCTCCAGCTAACTTTATTAATGTTGTTTAAATGAATGGAAATTACTGAAAAACTGATGCTGTTTAATATAAAAGGAATGATAGATGGGCACCTCTACAGAGGTGCACTCATTAGCAAAAAATGTGTTCAATATAGTTGAAAATCATGTATCTGTCTGCTAATAAAATATCTTAATCCAAATCTAGGTTTTCTGCTACTTGATATAGTTTAGAGACACAGGATTTTTTTCCCCCCCTGCTAAAAAGCTACAACAAATATTTGAAACAGAAAACGTGCTGTTCTTTATCATGTTGAAAGAGAAACCTTACTAATTTTTCTCATGCCAGCACAAAGAAATTGTACCAGGTAATAATTAGGGACCAAGTAACGATGTCCGGTGCTGATCAACATGCAATGTGAACTACTCAATCCTACATTAACATTAAGTATTTATTAAAAGTAATTGCTACTGCTTAAATGTTTTTCCATTATGTGCCATTTTGGAAACAGCAAATATTTTCACGCACAAATTTTCACCACACCTGAAGTAATTTAAAGATATTTCTTTTAACGGAGAAACCTAGTTTGAAGGGACACCTTCTGAAGTCATTAGTGTCTCTCTGTCACACTAACATCTTTGTCCCCTCTTTCTTTGCTCCTAGATGCTGCCTTTTCTTTTCTTTGTGCTTTGCATCTTTTAGACTCTGGTGTCTATTACCTTCACCTGAACGGAAAGAAGGTAAAACATTAGTGGTTCCTTACGTATTAGGGCTTCAACATTCACTTTACATTGTACTTCTATAGGGAGGTAATGGCAGCAGTTTTCAGATCAATCTAGAATAAACAGTGTTACTCTTTTAGATGCTTGATTCCATAGTATTAATTGCACTAATCAATGCTGTGCCTGTGCTTAAAGAACCTTTCTTTCTTAGGTTGTGATCTTTTTTCCTGGCTTTAATTAACAAAAATATATGTTTTCCCTATAATTTAACTGACCTTTCTGCAAAGCTTAAAAAAATGGGATTTACTTACACTGTTTTAGAAAAAGATGTACTTCGCAAATTTTTTTTAAAGTTGGAGGTCTCCCAAAACTGAAGGGAGAAAGAAATCTCATTCTTTACGGTTCTATAATGCACCTGAGGAATTCTACCCTTAATCAGGAAACACTGCCAGAAGGGGGTAACAATGTAAAAGCATTTCAACAGATACGAAGATGTGCCTTGATATGTTAAGGTGAAGTTGTGCCATCACTTCATCTGAATCCTCTGTCTTCCATTTTTTCAGGCAGAATACTCAATATAAAATTAGGAAAGAGTATAAATATTTAAATTATTATCTCAGTAGTAGCATTTGAAAAAATGAAATTGCCATGGGCCTGGGTTATGGCTATTTTTGTGTTGTTTTCTTTTTTAAGTTGAGTTGGTTTGCTTGTATTGTATCTGCACCCTTGCTCTAGGCTGCAATTTTTAGTTGTATTTAAACTCACCCAGAATCATTCCACTAACTGGGAATTTCATGAGCCAATACTGTTGTAATACACTTTTTTTCTGAATTAAATTGTATTACCAGTGAGTTATTTCAGAACATTGGGAAAAAAGTTTCTTTTGGAATTACAATAACTATTTCTCTGTTTACTCAAAAAGATAATTGATAAAGAGGTCTTTTAGGAGTTGGTTTACTTCTCTTCGTATAAAATACATGTTGCTAACTCCCTTGAATGTGTGAGGTGAGTCAAAGGCCATATGGATCATACTTTTTCTACAAGCTGTGGGCAAACCAACTGGATAATTTGTGGTTGAGTCCACTGAATGTTAAGCTGACATGTAACTTGATAATTCCTCCAAAGCAAGGGCACTGGGCACAAACCAGCTTTCAGCATCTCCAGCAAGGGAGTCTCAGCAGGGCTTGTAGCAAAGAGTTCTGTTAGTTGGTTCAGGTAGTTGAGCTCTGCGAGGAACAGAATGATAATCGTTCCTTTTCCCTCCAATGCACAAACCGACTGTGATTTACCTATAATTACCCATAACTGCATCATCTTACAATAATGCACATCTTCCCTTTTCCCAGTCTTCAGGCTTCCGATTACTACTTATTGTTTCATCTTTAAATATGCTTGGAGTAGAAGGCATGTTCATTTATTCTCATTAGAATACAAAAATCAAGTAGTTTAATGACGATAATTAATTTTAATATGACTGAAAGAGTTGCCACTAAAGTCACTTTAGAGAGCATTCACTAATCAGTTTACAATAATCAAGTATAGTGTCTCTTCAGAGCTGGGAAATGATCTTGCTTTGTTTTCCTAAAGAAAAAGATAGAACCAGTAATGGAACATACTAGACAGGTGGTACATTCATTGCTTTTTTTGGTAGTTTTTTCTCATAGTATTGATTAAATGTCTCTGTTTTATTGATATTTGCGCCGTACCATAAGAACTGTCTCTCATCACTGGCCCATAATATGGTTTGAGTCTGCTTGTTCTGGAGACTTTTGTTCCTAGGTAGTTCTTTTCTTTGAAGTTATTGAATCCTCAAGTTTAGGAACTTGCCAATATACCACAATCACCAAGAAGACATTTTAATTGTCATTTAAGTTTCAGAAAAAAGTTCTACTTTAGTAGTTAGTTTGAGGAATTTATAATCTATGACAAAGTTCCCTTACAGAATAGGAATTCTGTTGCTTTTATATCTGAAAAGCCTAGTTAACTGAATAATGATTTTGTACCTTCTTTCTTCCTGCATGGATATTTATAAAAATAATTATCTCATTTCTGCAAACCACGAGTTTCACTGTAAAAGTTCACAGCATCAGAACATGTGTTTGTATTAAAAATATTTGTCTCAAGCACAGTCCAAAAATCATCCACTGAGGGTTACTTCATCTACTGGAATTGTAATAGGAGAAGCTGACATAGCTGCCGGATAAGAAGTAATCGCATCTCTATGGGGGACAGCAGGCTGAAGTATTACAAAGTAGTAGATAGAGTTTGCTATAAACAGTTCAGTCATTTGGAGGTCATTTATTTCAGGTATTTGCTAAGATGCTGTACCAAAGCTTTTTTAATTATTATATATAAACCACTTCCAGTAACTGACTTTTAAATGAGCTCTTTTTCTGTTTTAGGAAGGAACAACCAAAATTGGAAGAAGTGATTCAGACCAAGATCAAGACATTGGTAAGAGAATGATATTACAAATTATTTTATGGTATGGTCAGATCAAACCAAGAGGTTTACATTTGTCATGTGTAATAGTTAGGTAATGTTTCTGTTTGTCAGCTTTCTTTATAGAAGGAGGTGAGTAGAAGAGAATAATTGTTTAAGGTGGCTGAAATCTTTCAGTTATTTTTTGTTTTTGTTTAAGAGGTCGAAAAGTCAATGGTCTTGACCTAATTGAGATCTCTTCAGAATTTTCTTCCCACTCGTGAAATGCTATACTAGATTTTAAAAATATCTTTGTCCAACATCCAAATCTTGGTATGTTCTATTCTAAACTAGTGGCACAGGTGATCATGAGACATAGAAAATGCTTTTCAACTCTACCTGGGCAGAGTATTTTAGATATAAAATCCAAATAGTTCAGAACATTTTTTAATTTAATTTAATTTCTGCTCTTAATTTAACAGTCAATCTCAAGAGCTACAAATTATGACGGGGAGTTGAAACTTTATAGTGAAATTGGAGACTTTGTGGAATCTCAGCTTTGGTCAGTTCTGCTAAGCTTGGTTAAGTTTGTTTTTCTGCAAGTAAAATGTAAACAATAAATGCCATCATAGCAATAGGAAAATTCAGCACAACAGAAGAATTTGTACATCAGCTCACAAATGGGAAAGTAGTGTACAGTTTTCCAGACCCAGAAGTACTTTAAAAGAGCAGTCTCACTATTTTGAATTAAGTAAGTTTTTCTGTGATGTGGAACTTGACTAGCAATTGAAGACAACAATTTAATCTCCTTGTTCTGCACATGACGTAGTTCTCTGAGGTAAGAAGCATGCAGTCAGTGTCAAACAGCACACAGTACTTCATTCTGAGGAAAACAGTGTAAACCCAACACCTTCAACAGGTGAGATAAAACAAATCTATACATTGTAGTTTTGCAGGGACGGTGGATCGAAAGGGATCATTGTATGATAGACAACAACTGTGGGATTGTGACACTGCGACCAGTTCAGGGCGCACACTGCACTGTGAATGGATGTGAAGTCACTGGATCATGTCGTCTGTCACAAGGTAAGGCTTGCTTTTTCTGTGAAGGCTGCATTACAATCAATTTACCTCTGGAGATTAGAGATAAGCATTTATGGAACACATGCAGATCTAAGAAATAAATCTATCTCCTACTGCTGCCTAGCACCACAAGGCTTGATCCAAGGCTAGAGCTTCCAGATCAGGACAAATTAAGTACCCCACAGAAAGTAAAATGAAGACAAAGGTGACAATATTAAGACCCCTTTTGGCAGGAGTAGTCTGTAGCCTTCTGAAAAGGGAAGACCTGTAGTCAGAGGCACTGTTGTGGAATGTAGTGGAGACTGGCTCTAAGCCAGCTGACCACTGGGAGGGTTTTTTTGACAATTATGTAATATGGTTGAAATGACTGCCAACTTTTTCATGGTGTATTTAGGTGGAGGGTACTAGCCACTGAGTCATAGGCTATGGTGAATGAGCTCAAATGAAATGGATCAGGCTCACAGATCTTCAGGTTGTTTAAAATAAAAAAAAACTATCCAGTTTCTGGGAACATGCTGTGATCTAGATTCTTAAAAAGATAGTATAAAAACAAGTTTCCAGCAGTGGGTGTTTATGTTTTTGATATGAAGTCCTACTGGTCTTCAATATGAACAGGGAATTTACTGCTATGTTGAGTTTGCAGAGATCCCCAAGATTAGTTTGCTTGGATGCTGTCATTACAGAATGATAACTCTGTTCTGTAGTAGCAAATTTTAAAAATAGTTCTCTGCTCTGTGACAGTCAGAAAGCTGTGGGTCAGAATATTTTAATTTTATTTTTTTTTAATATACTATTCTGTAGTAGTTTGTCTATGCTGTAGTCTGTATACTGAAGTTAAGAAACTGCTAATATTCTAGGGACCAACTGTTTGATGAATTATGTCTCTGTAGATTTCTAATTAATTTTTGTTCACAGGGGCCCTTGTTGTCCTTGGCAAGTCTCATAAGTTTAGATTCAATCACCCAGCAGAAGCTGCTATCTTAAGACAAAGAAGATCAGTAAGTTCTAAAACTGTATTTTTCTCTCCTAATTCTTCATTGATTTTCCTAATTATTTTCCCCCTTAAAAGCAAGCCTAATACAGATAATATTTTTTCTCATTATTGTATTCACTTGCTTCATTTCCTCCACCTAATGGCCTGTAATGACACTAAGCCTTTTGGGGGAGGGCACTAGTGCTTCTTTCAGATGTGCTTAGCAAAAGATGATGCAGATCCCTTGAATAATTTAGTGTTTCCTATTTCTAGTCATGACTACAGTAGGATTGAAACAGAAAGGCAGAATGCCGCAGTGGAAAGACTGGTTAAGAATCTTTCCCCATTTGATAGCTTTCTGAATTATCTTCTTTGTCTGTCATTTCACCATCCTGAATGAGAAATACTAGCAGAAATGGAAAATTTATGGGATTAAATGCTTGAATATTGTTGACTCTGAAAGCATTTAACTGTTACATAGATCAGAAATAGATAAAATATTTCTTGGTATGTTTGTCTCAGGAACTAACTACTGCAAGATATTATTTGGTCAGGTAGTTCAATAAAGTTTGAAAAAAAATAGTTTTTAAAATGACTGGCATGTATAACTAAAAAACCTAACTTAAAAAAATGTAAATTTTCTGGTTTAGGACATAACCATATTACCAACTGATGTTGGCAAGAATCTACCTTTTAAAATGGATTTTCATATCGTAACATTTCATACTTTCTGCTCAACTGTCTTTTTATACTTGCTTCTGTAGTTGAGATAAGGGGCTTAACTTCCATTTGTTTTCATCCTTAATTTCTTGATTAGTGAAACCTGCAGTACATTAAAACAGAGCTACAGGAAGAGGTATACTCAGTAACAAATACTTAGCAATTTTGCCAATTATCAAAGAAGAAGTGTAAGTGAGATTATAAACTCACATGGAAGGTATTATGCAGCATTGCACACAGCAGTTGGCAGTGGTGGTATTAATGATAACTTGGAAGTTTCTGGGTTGCTGTGATATTTTTTTCTTCCTGTTCTTATGTTTTGTAGATTAGTGAAATCCCACCCATTCTGAGTTGTGGAGCTTTGGACTGGCTCAACTTGGATGGAATTTGTACCTATTTTCCTCACTATATCCTTCCTTCTCTTGACAAGTGAGTTTAAAACAAACAGTTTGAAACCAGGACTTGGTTCAGACAAAACTAAGTTGTATATGGAATAGGCCCCATTATGTTTTCAAGTGATCAAATAGAAGTGTCCAAGAAAATGCATTGGCCAACTGACTAATACACAGTGTTATGATATCCAAACAACAAACTTGAGAAATTATTTATTGATGCACAGTAACTGTTAATGCACAAGCAAGAAAATGCTTTGGATGAGACTGCCAGCTTTAATTCAGTTCACTTGCACAACTGCTTTATAGCTGTTTTGATTTACGAGCTAATCTGCAATTTTTACAATATTCTTACTTCAGTGCATAGAATGGACTTTTCGAGATATGATTTAGCCAAGGTAGTTATTACCAATTCAGTTTCCCTGCTGTTTTGTTGTGGAAATCAGCTGGTTGGTTTGTTCATGAATTCCCATTAGTTCAAGTCC
Source organism: Egretta garzetta (assembly GCF_000687185.1). Lineage (NCBI taxonomy): Eukaryota > Metazoa > Chordata > Aves > Pelecaniformes > Ardeidae > Egretta > Egretta garzetta. The sequence goes on from NW_009259967.1 coordinate 1,846,001, forward strand.
TCACTGAGCCCTTCGTCTCAGAAAGACATTGTGATTCTTTCTTTTTTTAAAACTGAGCAATAAATAAGGCATAGACTGCTTCCGAAATGTTGAGCAGCTGCTCATACTCACAGTGTATGCTTTTCATGGCAGAGACTTTCTTAAAAGGGAAAGGATTGGTGTGATGAAGACAGTGATTAATATGTATCAGGAAAATAAATTAAGATATCTCGTGGTTCAGTTCATAACATTGAAAACAGAGTATCACAGAATTAAATGTAATTGGGTTCTTTCTCTTTTTTAATTCCTCTCAGCCTGGCACATTCAATTGACCTGTTAAAGGCAAGAAACAGCCATCTTCTCATTCATATCTGTCAATAGTTCTGCCTCTTGCTAGAGTGTTTTTGATGTGGTAACATACTGGGAATCTTTTATCTCTTTCTAGAGGAATCATCTCATCTTGTTTTTATGAGCATAAAATGTTATCTCTGTTTTGAACACCTCTTCATACTTCTTGTCAAGTGGCTTGCTTTCCACCTTGGATAGTGTGTTTCTATGTGTTCTCTTTAATGTATCTAATCTCTGCATTTGCTTTTCATTTGCTGCAGTGATACCTTTCTATACAAAATGGTATTTCATTTTGTTTCTTTACATTTTACATATCACTGCTGTTACTTTGTAAAAACTACAAAGAATTTTAAAAATAAGGGTTTGCCTAATGACCTTCAAAAGTAGATACCAAGTTGCTCTTTACATAGGTATAAACATCAGATGTGGAGCTTTTGTCACAGAAATTTGCTGATGGTCCTAGAAAAACCTGCAGAAATCCCGAAGCATTGTGAACAGTTTAGCACAGAATTGCACTTTGTTTTCGCTTTTTAACCTGACAAAATTGAAGGCCATTTCTGATTGATTTTATTCAGACAACGTTCAGGTAGCGGGTTTGTTTGTATTGATCAATTTTTTAATCACTTGGACAGGACTGTGCATATTATATTGCTTAACGTTACCTTCATACTTACCTAGAGCGTTTCAAATGGTTACTTCAGTGAAAATGAAAAGCATTACGGTATTGAAGTCACTTGATTTTTATTAATGTCCATCTCTTACAGGCACAAGCTATAAACTATGTCTAATAGTAGTTGTCTTTCACCTTACGTAATCCAGTGGTCTTTTTTATCTCTTGAATAGTTTTTTGGCAAGGGTAAACTGAATTGATCCACTCAGCCTTCCTTTACAGTAATCAGTAAGCCTGTGTTTCTGTCCAGCCAAGTAGTTTGCTCATGGAGGAGGTTATGATTAAGACATCTAGCCTAAGATCTATAATATGAGCATAAAGAGAGATATATGTTGTCTCTCAAATGTCCAGCTTTTGTGAAGGAAAGTCAGTGTCAAGTTCTAAAAGGTGCATCTGAGGTCCTTCGCAAACAGTAATGCAGGACTAAGTGGACTACAGGGAGTGCTTATTTGCTCATCAGTAAAAAGTCCACCTAGTGCAGGGTCTTGTCTCTGTCAGACAGAGGTGCTTAGAGGAAAATGTAAAAACAGGGCAAGCTATGTGTGTATGTGTCTGTCTGTCTCTCTCCCTCTCTCCCTTCCCCCACCCCCGATTAGTTCTTGATGCTCTCTCAGCTGCTAGCAATCTGCATCTTAGAGTCTTCCTCTACTGAAAATTACAGTAACATCTCTGTGTATAATAGGCTTCAATGAAGTTTTTGAGCCTTCTTTTTGAACACCTTTATGATTTCCTATTTTTATTTTTACAGTCAAAAATGTAGAAACTGTAAAGAAAACAAATGTTCTCCTGAACTAAGGTAAGAATATTAATGCGTCTAAGTCATGCTAAATCTTTTGGCCCCTCCAGCTTTGTCTTTCTCCTGTGCTACACTGATTTCACCCAGAAGAGATGCAAACTAGGCTTTAAACATTAATCTGATTTTATCATATTGAAACAAGAATCTGTACATGCAGCTGAGTTATAGGCAAGTCTCTGCAACCATGTTTTTTTCTTCATTCTCAGTCTTGTGCAAATGGTTTGCACCTTTGTTGCATGTGTAACCTGAATCATAAAGCCATGACTAAAGTGGGGTTTACACTGAAGCTGCCACCAATTTACAATATATAAGAACACTACAATATATTACATTTTATGTCAGTAGTAGGTACTGTGAATACTCATTAGTATATTGAAAATTCCTTGGACAAATTGGGTTCTTTTCTGGTGAGAAGAAAATGGCTTTATGGAAGAGTCCAAAAAAGAAGTCCTAGAACATTGTTCATTCATGCAAAGAAGCACAGCAGCTGCACACAAAAATTATTCAGAAATTGCTGGGCTTCCATGGGTTTGAGTACTTTTAAATCAGGAACTGATGGTACTTTGCTTTCTTCTGGATTTTTTATTTCAGAACATATGAACATATATATTATGCTAATGATTACTTACAGTCTTATTTCCCATTTTTCTCATCTGCTTTACATGGGTTGAATTACCAGTTCAACCTCTAACTGCATGTTAAAATACTTTGAGAAATGAGAGAGAAAATGAATTTCTACCATTGCACCCAAATATTAAAACTTTAGGCATGAAATCTTCCTTGAAAAAGGTTGTGATTCATTGTACTCTTTCTTGGCTGCTTGCTCATACACCCTGCTCAGAAGAGCCCCAGCACTTCAAGCTTCTGTTATTTGTTGTCAGCCAGCAAACACACAGAAGGCTTCTGACTAGCATCAGTCATCATATGATAACATCAACACAAATACATAGATAATGAAGTTCTTGCTTCTGTCATTGCCTTAATACCATACTGCATATAAATACAAACCCTCATTTTGTTCTCTTGCTGGTTTAAAAAAAAAAAAAGACCAGGAGTTGCTCCATTAGAGTCCAGTGGTTTAGCAGTACACTGAATTAATGTTAGCTGCTTGGGACATGCTTAAGCTCTGTTTCCTTGAAAATACCAACACTGTTAAACTGAGGGGGAAAAAAAATCATCTTACAAGAATGCGTCAAATTCTACTGAACTATGTCCATAGATATGGCATCTGATGCTGGAAAACAAAACACAATTATTATTCTAATGTGGTATAGTTAACATGTCCAACTAATATCTGTAAAAATAATACTCCAAGTTCTTACCAAGAGCTTTCATCTGAGAATTTCAGTGCTCTACAAATACAAGTTAGAGGAATCTTTTGTGTCTCTTAAAAGGTCCCTCAAATATTTCATTTCACAGAGAAATGCACTGTGTCCATTACAACAACTCTACAACTTACAGAAGAATCACATATAGTGTCTTAGCAGGGGAACTAACTGTTTCTATATATAACTGAAGTCATAAAGGGAAAACCTGTGATAGACTGTAGTTCCAACTGAACTGGAATTTAGCAAGGCAACAGTGACCTTTACGGGAGTGCGTGGCTGTGTCTTGTGGCTTTGCCAAAAAGAAGTCTGTTTTAGAAGCATATTTAAAGGGTTGCCTTAAATAAGTCATTGCCTTCCTGTTGTTTTGGGTGCTTAGGCAAAGAAAAAAATGAGGGTTTGCATGGAAACGCTAAAAAGAAAAAAAAATCCCAACAAAAAAAATGCACATGTGCTTTTTCTGTAAGCAAACCAGCTAATCACAGATCCAAATGCTATTTCACCTGATGGTAACTGTCATGAGGGGGATTACTCTGTACATTTCCAAAGGTCCTTTATTTCTAAAGGTTTCTGACTCTGCTGGCCATTTTGACTGATTTCTGGTTCCCACCTCCGGCCCCCTCCCGCCAACTTTTGCTTTGAACTGTATGAGTGGCATTGCTTCAGGAAGCAATAATACAAGGACTTTGTATCTCCTTCATTGCTCTTCCCTTTCCTTTAGGGAAGAGAAGGGAGAGGTTTGAGCCTCTGTGCTAGGCAGAAGCAGATGTATGATCCTATGCAGCTGCATGGTGCCGGCTGCTCTGAGACCCTGCGGGAAGGGCCCCAGCTTGGACATGGGTGGAGCGGGAGGATGGAGTGGGGGTGGATGTATATTGGTGGCTAGGTTTGTAACCCTGACTTGTGATTGCTCTCAGTGCTGGGATTTGCAAGAGTGCAAAATGCCTTGCCAACATCTTTTTTTTTTTTTTTTTTTTTTTTTGCTTCATTATTAACTCTTCTTCCCCTGGAAAAAATAAATTGTAAAAGAAAAATGGGACTTGAACACTAGGCAGACAGAAGGATGGGGATGCTAACTGGACTGATGTTTTCTTTGGGAAAATTGTTAAATTTCAGCTCTTAGCAACAGTTATTATTTTCACTTGAGTTTCTCTATTTGAGCCTTAAGATTTTGTTGCAGGAAGCACTCAGCCTCGCCACAGAGCTATTGCTGCCATAGTTACTGAAAACTGCATTATGCTGTAGCAGCCGCCAGCCTCTGCATCAGCAGTAGAAGTGTTTGGGGAAGAGGGGAGGAGAATTGCACAATAGGATCCCGGAGAGCTGATGACAAAACAGGCTGGAAAAAATGTGGATTTACAGATGGTTCATTTAGCATGCGTCATGCAAACTTTGTGGAGAGAAAAATGAGATGGAAAAACAGTCCAGCAGCACTGGTATAATATGAAAATTTTCTCAGTAATTTGTGATTATCTTTAGTTTAAGGTTGGTGTCTTTCTGTTGTTGTGATTTTACTTGCTGTTTTTAAAGGTTTACTTGGAGGAGGGGTAGCTGTTGACAATTCTTGCTGCATTTGGTACACCTAGAAATCTGCATGCTTTTATGAAATTCTGTGCAGGGTTCGTTTGGTTTTTTTTTTTAATATTCTGTATGCCAGAGTATGCCAGTCCTGTGAAACTGAGATTTTCTGTATGTCTTGATACCTACAGAAATGAAGCTGTTTGTCCTGAGGTTATATTGTTTTCTGCTAGGACTATACCGACTGTAGATTGCTTACGTGGGAAGGCAGGAATACAAGCAATAGCAGAAATCAGTCCGTGCTTGATTTCTGTCTCTCACAGTATTCTGGTATTTCAAGTCTAAATTTAACAGTGCATCTGATTTAAGATGTTTTAGATGAAATATATGAGTGATCTCATCTACCTGTTAGAGAATATGGCTAAATTCTTATGTTAACTGGATTGATAATTTGGTTTTAGTTTAATCATTCAAACATGTATTACACAAACTAACTGTTCTTTAAATTGTCTATTAGGTGATTTAGCTATGAAGCGTGTGTGAAGCTGCTAGTTTCTTTCTGGGGCATTGTCACCTCATTTTTTAATTCAGTTTGTCATGTTATTTCCACAAACCAGCAAGAGTGTGTTGACATGACATAGCATGTTCAAAGGCAGAAAGGGAGCGTTCTTACTTCATGTTCTTGGTTTGAGTGGTTTCTGTGAGAGACAGATCTGTATCCCAAGCAGAAACCAGCCGGTCATTTTGCTCCCCCAGTCAGTAGTCTCATGGCCAGAGGAAAAACATCTTCTGGCATATCTGTATTATGTAAGTGGATGTGCATGAATTTTCATTATCTTTTTGTTCTGCTTGAGAAAACCATCTTTAAGAAGCAACTCCGTAAAAAGGTTTTTAATGTTCAGTCTCTGTATTCAGACCTGTCTTTACTGCCCTGCCTGGTTTTTGTTTTGTACTATAAAAAATTAGGAGATGAAGCAGAGAGGCACTGAAATAGCAGCAGAACTGCAATTCGTATATATAACTTCACCAACAGTATTTTATTACAGAAACTTTAACCTTTGAGAGAGACAATTGTACCAACTAGCTACATCAACAGAACAAAAGCAGTAATATTACTGCAATGGTTTCTGTGCTGTTTGTTTTTCTAAGGTTGAAAGTATGGGTATGCCTCTGTACTCTGTTTTTTGGGGGGTGTAGTCATAGTATGGAGCTGTGATTAATAACATCAGTTTGGCCTGCATCGTGTTCTGCTCTGTGTGCAAACACACATGCCTGTTGGAAAGGATCTTACAGTTTTGTGTTAGTTCAGCAAAAAGCCATTACCATACACATGAGGGAATACGCTAGTGCTGCTGAGAAAGCAAACACCATGCTTCCATGTGCATTGTTTGCATTGCTTATTCTCAGATATTTTATAATATGGGAGGTGTTCAGGGGGATAGTTTCAGCATTGTTGCAAAGTATGGGAAGAGCTTGTGACCCTGTCCCAGCTGTAAGCAGATGTCACCTAACCACTTCTGTGAGCGTTGTGAGGTCTTTGGATTGAAATGCAACACTGAGTTGTTTCATATACTTAAATGTTCTGGGTTTCAATTTGTGAACTGTTTGAACTCTGACAGGTCAATTTTATGGCAAGGATGGCTGAGAGCTAAAAGTCATGGTTAGGAAGAATATGAGACATTTTGTAAGAGGAATTTTATTTTATATAGTTTTAGTAAACGGTTGCAAAACAAGAATTCTTTGTCTACTGTTTTAGTATCACACTCAGTTTTTCAGCCTTATTGGCAATGATTTACTCAGTGGCCTCAATCTCATACAGAATGGTGCTAATAATGATAAATGAATAGAAATCAGAAGTACCAAGTGTCAACTGGACTTTCTGATATTTGATAATGTTAACGGATCCTCATCACTCCTCTTGCATGAATGTACTTTGCTTCTTTCATGCGTGTCTCAGACTAAGTGACTTGTCCAAGGTCATGCGATTGTCCAGTAACAAATTTAGACTCACTTTTTCAACTTTCCTACCACCATAGGAATTGGAGCTTTTATATATATGTTAGCAAAGTGGGTTAAAGACTACGCTATCATCAGAGTATGTGCAGAGACTTAACATTTACAGTTGCTATTAAGGTTTATCAGTTTTAATAGCAAGAAGAGGCTTCAGCTTACATCAAGGCTCTGTTAGGTTTTGTGCGCAGGCATCCAGAGGCAGTCCTCACCCTGAAGACCTTGCAGCCTAAGTACCTGAAAGCACAGAGGTGATATAACTGCTCCAAAATTAAAGAGGTTTTGTCTCAGATCAGTACTTTGACCTCCAGATTATATGGTTGCACCATTACTTTTCCCTTGCAAAATACGGAAGATAACCTGGAAGCTGCATTTAGGCAAAGCCTCCCTCAGAGTTATCACTAAAACCACGGGAGCTTTTCCTAAACAAGATCCTTCAGATTTAATACTGTGGTCAAAAAGTGATTCTTCTTTATTTTACCAGTCTAGGTTTAACCTCTGAGTTTGTCCCCCAATGGTTGGTGGCATTACAAATACTGGAACAGCTGGAGATTTGTAATGGCCATGCGAGCATTTCAGTGCTGCAGCAAAGTGTCAATTCAAACCTACTTCAGCTGGGGAATCAATTAAAGTTTATCCGAGAGGAAAAAATTACAAGTCACAGATTGTTAGCATCTTTGTAGTCAAGCCAAGGACAAACAGATCTTGGAGCTGCCTAGTCTTATAATTTGTTCCTGTGGGTCCCAGACAGACACAAACCATTTAGCAGGTGACAGTAGGCAAAGTTTGTACTCTGTACCATGCCAGAAAACTGAACAGAAGATGTGCCTTTCCAGTTTTTCTCACCAGCATTTCATTTACATAAACATTAAAACCCCTGAATTCTGTTTTCCTCAGGTGAGCGAGAGTCACGGTGATATTGTAGATTATTGAGAATCTTCAAGCTTTTCTGTAGTAAGGCTTTCCTACTGCTTCTTAAGAAAGGGAAATGTATGTTCCATGTGAAGGTACTCCAGGAGATTTGTAGACTTTGGCTGTTTAATTGTTTCATCTGTTTTATCTGCTAATCTAGCACACAGAATCACAGTTGTTGCTCTAGAAATGGTTGCTTTGAACACAAGCTTACAGTTCTAAATAGAGATGTCAAATTAATTCCTATGTAGCAAAGGTCAAATGCTCTTTTCATACAAGTGACCTCGTACTGGAAATGATTTTACAAACAACATGATGTTTCCAAAGCATTGCCTTTGAAATTATGGTTTTGTTTTCTTTTGACCTTCAGGGACTGTTTAGAGTTTTGATACCTTTGCTGTCTTTAAAAGTATACTAAATGCATCATTATAATAAATACATAATGTACTTAATTAGTAAAATATATTAAAAAATTTTTCAAGACTTAAAGATTTTATTTTCTGAGGTTACGTATAATAATGTGGTGTTCAGAAACAAAACAACAGGCAAAGATCATATATCATCTTTATATATAGTATAACTTTAACATTAAGAATTTCTGTCCTATGTGGACAGGTAGAATATATATTCCTTTCGGAGGGCTAATGTACCTTGAATATTATCATGGATCAAGAATAGAACTATATTGATTGTCACTCTGTATGAGTGTGTAAAATTTTAGCACGCAGTCAGGAACCAAACATCTTGGAGGGGACTGTAAGGCAGTTTTTCACAGGTTAGTCACTTTTCTGGTCACAGTTTGGCTCCAAATACAGACGCAGTAACCTAATATTTGCAACCTCTGTCGCATTTAGGGACATGGTTTAGTGGAGAGATGTCAGGATTAGGTTAACTTGGTTGGACTTGATGATCTTAAAGGTCTTTTCCAACCTAATGATTCTATGATTCTATGATCCAACAGAGAATTGTGTGATGAAGTTCTGTCAGTGTAGTCTGAACAATGCTTGTAACCTTTTCTAGGATGGAGACTTTTGATCTGAAAACAGACGAGAATGCTTGTTGTTTCTGTAAAGCACTTTGAAGTTCTTATATTACAAGTATCCTATATAGCGGTTATAAAATTTTATAACATATAAACACCCTCCCTCTCCATTTTCATTTTTGGAAGGTCTACAGCAAAATGAACCCCAACAATACTTTTAAAATTCTTTTTGCTATTATCTTGCCGGAAATAGAATTTTCTGCTTCACCACAAGAGCTTTCATGTTTGCTGGCATTTATGATACTTACAGGGTTGTAGCCTGCTGTGACATACATATACACAGCTACTTCACCACCATGAGTTTTTGTCATGCTTCCTTACTAAACAAAACTGTATCTTGAATGTTGTCTGTCTGTCTTCAGTAAGATGACTTGTTTTATTACAAATGTTTGGTATTCATTTATGGTTTAAATTCAACTTTTCTAACAGCAGAGAAATAGATGCTGTGCATGAAGAGTACAAGCAGAAACTGAGAGACCAGGAAGCTTTCCACAGAAAACAAATTAAACGGCAGCAGCTCTACGTAGATGATTTAAAGCAGCAGATCCTGAGAGGACAGATCAAAGCAGAGCAGGAACTAGAAAATGACCAAGCACTAATCAACCAGCAAATCCAAGAAAGTGGGTACCTGCCTCTTCCCCTCTCTCACTTCCCTTCCATTACTGCATTCTTTCATCCTCTTGATGTTTTTGTCCTAGTTATGCTTTATATTATGGGTGGAACTTTTATTATGGCTTATTACTAGTTTTCTCTTACAATTGTCTCTTTCTTGAGAACAGTTATTAAGCTTTGATTAACAGGACCAAAGAGCCTCCTTCACAGTGCACCAGCAGCACTGTTTAATTAGCTCTGCAGGTCACTGGTGGGAGAGACATCACTGGCACACTACTCCCCTGTGGCAGTGAGCCTCTTGTCTCCCAAGCTGCTCCCCATCCTGCCTCCCTGCAGCTTTGCTCTGCTCATATCTGTAATGCAACTCTGCTGTGTGGCAATGTAGACAGTCTGCTGGTGCGTTTTACAGTTTTTCTTGTGATATACCTGTGCTTCATCCAATGAGTTGTTCTGGGAGATTAAAAGTGAGATGATTGTGGTAGTTCCTACCATAAGCTTTCAGGGGAAACTGCTCTAACAACAGGATGCGATAGGAACTGAGCAGCCTTTCCAAGACAGTGACATGTGTCAGTTGAGGTACTCTCTTTACACATTTCATTGATGATGTCACCTGCAACAATATAGACAATTTTCAAGTGTTTTTAATGCATTTCACTCATTAGGAAAAATAGGGCCATGACATAAGACCATGGCTGAAACTGAATTTAAACTATGAAAACAAAGGAATCACGTCTGAGAATTAGGTGGGGCACTGATGTTCAGAGCTAAAATCCCAGCCCCAGTTAAGAGAAAGAGAGTTTCACAGGTTTTTATGTAGTCAGTATTTCCACACACCCCTGCCCTCTTATAGTATGAAGGAAAATGTATGAAGATATTTTGTGGTAGAAACTGAAGTGTGACAAATTAAGATTAAAAATAAGATGCGGGTTTTATTTACCCTAAAGATGATTAATTAGTGGTATTGCATTCTCCACTGCTGAATTTGTTTTAAACCAAAACTGGATTAAAAAGAGAGAGGCATGCTTTGGTTCAAATAGCAGTTATTTCTCGGAAGTTCTACAGTGTTATGCAGGAGTACTAAAGGCTAGATCAGTGATCACATTTTGAATGGCAAATAGCTATGCCAGAAGGTGGAGCCACAGTGTATTTGGAGAGGTGTTTTTTAGTGTCAGTGGCTCCTGGCCCCCAGCGGTGCTGCTCTGCATGCAGGCAGACATATTCTCTGCATGCAGGCAGCAAGATGTCTTGGTGGGGTTGGATTGCCCCTTAACGAGTTTATAGACTGATTTGGGAACATTTTAAACCTTGAGATGTTTTTGACCACTGAAATTGGGTGGTTATAGTGTTCTCTAGTTTGTCTTCTAATGAATTATTTGACCCAGGTTTCTTGATATGCAAAGTAGCCTCTTACAGAGGCGCTGTTCCCACTTGGCAAAACCTGCTATTGGTTCCTGGAAGAAGAAAACTGTGAATTTTTGGAAGCTTCTTAGACCCAAATTTATGCAGTCTGCAATCTTTTAATTATGCCAGCCACAATGAAGAGATTAAAAGGACATTGTGGTGATGGAATGCAGCAGAAATAGTCTTAGAGTATGTAGATAGTACAGAGAACAAGAAGAGTTCCCCCAAAATACCTTTATTTCATGGCACTGTAGACTTCTCTCCTTCCATCTAGTTCTACTGTTTTCGCTGTGTTCACACGAAGCTTAGCCAGGCAGGTAGTTTTTGCCAGCCAAATACAATTCTTCACTTGGCAATGCACCAAAGTTCTCCACCTTTTCTGTGTCCTTTGTGTCTCAGCTTCTGATAGAGGCAAGTTTGTGAGCAGAGATTAATTAGCATCTTAGAGCTTGCAGCTCTGTTGCAGGGAAACTCTTATCTGCCAAATATTTTGCTTGCTAGAAACATGCTAAAGAGAACAGATCTGGAAATAAATAGTTGAGAAAAAGGCTTCTTATGTGAAAGTTAAAAATGCTATTAAGAAAAATTAACTAAAATAATTGCAAGAATGCTTCCCTTTTATCTGTAGAGTAACCATAGAGTTAGAATTCCTACTTCTGTACATGTGCTCTGTGCAGAGCTGCCAACATAAACAGGACAGGAGACTCATTGTGGTAGGGATCACTAATGAAGTATGTTTAACAAGATCAGTAGTCACCAAGCAAGTAATGCTGACAGTGCTTATGCACTAATGATTTCTTACATTCGGAAAACTTCCACAGTCCAAAATTCCTCTCTTGCAGTTCAGCTGTGCAGAGCTGCAGGTAGCCCTCATTCATCACATCAGGCTTAAATACCTCTTAATTCCTAACCCCCTGAATAAGCAATGAAAAGTTGCTTATTCAGTAAAGGACTGCAGATTGAATGTAAGCCCAGCCAAAAAAGTGTTGCTGCTACTAAGACAGAAGTGCTTTAAAAAGCTTTGGTCCTTTGAGAAATGCTCTACTTGCCAAGGAACCTTGCCTGTGATTTTTACATTGTTTTTTCAGCTAAAGATATTTTTTTATCTGCTTTGTGCAGCTGAATATGTATATTTTTATAGCAGCATAAAAATTATCAAACTCTGCTTTGTTGAGAGAGCATGTCCAAGCCATCAGATACAATCTGGTAGAGGTGATCTCAATAATCCCTTCCTTTGATTGTTACAGCTCATCATAGCTCAGATTGAAGCCAGTGCACTCTGAAAAACCTCTAAGCACATCCCCTGCATGGAATAAAGTAGTCTTGCATCCAGGGTTAAAACCAAATCAGCCTGATGTTCTCTGTTCTCTACCACTTCCCCATTGACTGCAAAGATCAGGTTCTGAATATTTAGAGAAGACTTAAATGTGTAAGCAGAGGTAACATATTTTATTATCAAATTAGGTTAATCAGTTGGTTTGTGAGCATATTTAGCTTTTATGAAATATGAGGGATGCTAACAAAAGCAGAGAAGCTAACTCTCTTTGTGGAGTACAGTGGTGATTTTATGAAAAATATGCATTGACTGGTGGTATGAGCGTGTCTTTTTTGAATTGTTCATCTGATAACTAAAGGTTGTGTTGGCTTCACCTGCATCCTTGCCATGAGAATATTTGATTTATTTCAAGTACATTACATGCTGAAGTGCTCGTGCACAGCCATCAGGCTGTTCTGGCAAGTGCTTTTTGGAGCAGCCATAGTTGCAACAGGTAGTAAATTTGTGGTTGTTGCTCTACCTCAGGCAGGTGCCACACAGCGTTCGTGTTGCTTGAGAAGTTTCCATCTGATGGGTTTAGAGGGGCTGGCAGAACTCCTGGGAGGTACATATACGGTGGCTTTCTTACAGTGGTGGTTGCATGCCCATCCACAGGACTGGTAGCTGGCAGCTGCCCCTGCAAACGAAGCACATGCCAACCGGGGTGTAGAGAGGTCTAGCCTTCAGGCTTACTGAACTTGCCACTGATAAGGGCAAGCACAAAACTTGCCATTTTCTGCACTAAACAAAGTTCTTTAGCATAACTCTGGGCTCCCTCATTTTCAGCATGCCTAGGTAAGCAAGAGAAAACTGTTTGCAGGTGGTTTTTATTGGTTCAGTCAAGTTAAGGAGGAAAGGATAGGAGCAAAAGGCATAAAGAGAAATGGTTGGTTTAGGATAGTTGTAAAACACTCAAACGCTGTGATGAGAAGTCAGTAACTATTTAAGATTGCACCAGTGCTTATTTTTTCACTTGAAATGTAGAAATTTATTACCCAGAGGCTCATTAGTGTGTGCGTGGAATTCTGTTTGCTGCATTAACACAGAGGCTCTGCTTAGCTCTGTACAACTTCTTCTTCTAGTTCCCCTGTTAACTCTGCTCTCAGTGCACTTACATTCATTCCCTAAGCCACACATACAAAGTTTAATATGTGACTTCAGAATAATAAAAGCAGAAGTAGTAGCATATTTCCCAGTAAAAAGCTAATGAAGTCATACTTCACTACTGTGAATATATACCCTATGTCTGAAAAGTGCACACAATTGAACTCAGGCCTTTTAATGCTTCCACTGTATTTTAAGAACATTGAAGTGACATTTGAGCGTAATCTTTAAGAGATTGAAATGTGTTCTACTTTTTGCTTACAAACAAGGTCTTATCCACCAGTTTCCTTAGCTGTATTAGTCAAGGCCCTGCTTACATCTTGCAGTTGTTACCTGAGCCCTTATCCCAAGGGAGAGGCTTTCGGTTATCAATAAGTGCAGCAATGATATGTTTTTCTCTAGATGATTTGTCGAGACTCTGCTCTACAGGCATAGAAATTCTGTTCTCAAATGAGCTCTCAAGGCTGATTAAATTAATAAACAAGATAGTAAGAAATGTTTTTCCTATGATTTTTACTTTCTTTCAATCATTATTTTGTTTACAGACCGGCAGTGGCTTATAAATGAGAATAAACGACTGGCTGCCCTTCAGCAACAGCAGAGGGAGTTTGCAGTGCAAACAGAGTCTACACTGTGTGCAGAGGCTGAGGTGCAGAGTACGATCGGGCTGGAAATCTGCCCTTCCCTGCTACAGCAGAACAAGAAGAGACTGGTGCAGCTGGAGCTCTTGCGAAGATACTCCTTAAAAAAGGCAGAAAGAAACATAAGACGTAAAAAGGTCAAATTCCAGCTGGAAAGGATAGTCAAGAAGCAGAAGTTATTGGAAGCCAAGCGAAACCTAGAGCAGCTGGAAGCTAGCTGCTGGCTCAGTGAAGAGTGTGTAAAGCAATCCCAAGTCCTAAATGAAAATACTGCTGTAGGATCCTCTTTGAGTCACCAATTGCAAAAGAGAAGGAAGTCATTGGGTTCGAGTCCCTTGCAGCACAGGCAGCATTTGTTCTGTAACCCACATCTGCCCCAGGTACCCAGGTAAGTTAACATCTGCCAATTCCTCTGCACTTTCAAAGTAATTTAAATTCAAGAGAATTTCAGTGGCCACCTATAATCCAGAATGCCTTTTGGTGTATTGAAACAATCCCAAAACTTGCATTATCAGTGAACTTACTATATATGTCACACTGGAGCTGTTTGTCCTTCTTCCTCGGATCTGTACAGTGCATTTCCTGCTTAGCTCTTTGACACAGTCTTTCTCACTGTTTTTTACGTTCCTCTTTCAAAGCCTTTCTGCACTTCTTACCTCTTTGTGAATGCTTTCCAGAACTAGCTTAACTCTTGTCCTTACCTTGTTCAAACTGTTGGTAAATACTAATTTTTGCATCATTTTATCTTGACTGGGGTCAAACACTTCCTTCAGAATATTTGTATATTGGGGTGATTCCGGATTGGACTTGCAAGTTGTCAAACCTTACTCAAGCTAAATAAACATCTCTATGCAATGCTAAAAAGTTGGGGTGCTAGGGTGTCTATCACAGCCTGGTCCTGGAGGCAGGAAATAGCTAAACTCTGCTAAGTGGATTTCTGTGACATAGAACCATCCTTTATTTTTAACTAATGTTTACAGCTACTTCAGTCTACAGCGACCAAATACCAAGCTATACCACATAGCATCAAGCTATTCCTTTGTATTGCAGAACACGTTTCAGGATCTCTAGGGGACTGTATGGTTACTGAGAGAATTTTTTTTTTTTTTAATTCTCTGCTAGAATTTGCTTTTGAAAGGCATTGAGATTATTGCTTCGTGTGTTGTTACTCTTAACTACAAGACATTACTGATGTGAAAGCGTTGTTAAGTACATTATTAAAGGAAGGATTGGGCTTTATTTCTTCTTTACTTCCACAGCTGTTTGTTGAAGAGAGAGACTGTCTCAAAATTATCTACCTCACCAAATATTGATCAATGCTGTGAAGGCAGTACAACAGGGAAGTTGTCATCTGTGGAATATCTTTACAGAAGAGGTGAAGACGTTTCTGGGAGTGATGACCTTACTGATGAAAAAGGGATCTCCTTTTCAGTCCAGAGGCAGCTAACTGAAAAACAAAAACCATCTTCATTTGGAAATAAAAAAGGAGCAGAAAAAGACACTAATGATTCAGCTGTCATGGCTTATATCAATAAAAATGATCAAAACATTAAAAAGTTGGATGACAAGCCAGGGCAAGCTGGATCTCAAAACCAGACCTCTATAGGCTCCTCTCCTGATCCTTTTAAGGACAAAGATGAGCCTGAAACCTTTATTACAGGGACAAGAATGACAAAAGCAAAGGTGCTAGGAGATTTAAGTCAGCCTGCAAGTAGCAATCTAGAACAAAATAGAGCTCAGGTATCCAATAAAAAGACATCAGTGGATATCAATGGAAAAGGCCACATGTCTTCTCCAGAAAACTTTCCTAAAGAGATGAAGAAAACAGTGTATGGAAACCCACCATCAGCACATCTAAACCAAACAGCCAAGAACTGGAAGAGAGAGCCAAACTCAGCCTTGCCTAGTCATGAGAAATCATCAGTGGAACAGCAACAATTTCTGATGGTGGCAACATCAGTAGGAAATCTCACTAAGGTGAACACACAGGCACCAATCACTTACGTTGAGAAAAAGTGGCACAGTGCTGAGATGCTAAGTGCTGGAGTGTACAAAACAACCACAGATGTGCTGGGGAACTGGCAAGAGGATGATGAAAACGAGATTTCTGACACTGACAGTTCCTATTCTGTAGATTCTCTCTCCTGCGCTTATGCAAAAGCTTTCACAGAGAAACTGAAACAAGAAGATTTTGACAGAAATAAATGTCTCGCCAATCCAGAAGATTCTGAGAGTGATGACAGTCAAATGTCACAAGACTCTCTGGTAGAAAAGGAAAATAAAGCTAAAAAGCAAAATAAAAGCCGATTTCACAAGTCAAAGGCCCACCATGAGTCAGCTAAATTTTACAAAAGCAGAACTGATCACCATATTTCATCTTTGGTGACATCATATGCATCTCATAGGAGATTGGGAAAGCCTGAAAGAAGCTTTTCTCTGGACAGCTTAGCTGATGGAGAAGAGATGCCAGCAGAAGATCCGGTAGAAGAATCCAAATCTGATTCATCTGATGAAGTGCCAGCAGAGATTTATTGGAAGTTACAAACTCCTAGATCACCAACTATACAGACTGAGGAAGACCATGAGTCCAAGACCTGCAACAGAGATACAGAAGGAACAAATTATGATCTGAAACTGAGCAGTTCCTTTTATTTGGACACTAAACCACAGCCTGCTTCCAGTAATGCTTGCAAGCAGTTGCTGAGGGGGACAAAAGTCTCCTTTGTAGAACAAGAAAGGTCTCTTGATAGAAGACTGTATTACACAAGTGGAAGTCCTTTGCTTACTACTGACGCTTGGTCTTCCTGTGACTCAGAGGCTGACATCAGGAGCCCAAGAATAACAGCACCTTCTTCCCATGAAAATTCAGAATTTCAAGAAGCTCGTCTGTGCTCTTTGAGCAAACCAGAGCTTTGGCTGAAGAAGGATGATCTAAAGCAGTCAGCTGCTGAAGTTTCTTTTGTTTCTGGCTCTAAGCAGATCCACAGCATTACTCATTTATCACATCGCATAAATGAAATTAACACAGTTTTCTCCTCTGACACATCAGAAGTACCTTTACCTGAAACAACAACTGCAAGCAGAGTTTCTGAGAGTGAATCATTAAATAAGATCCCTAAGGGATGGACAAACTCTAATGAAAATTCTTCCTTGGAAACTCAAGATGCAATGTCCTCATTTGTTAGCTCAGTAGGACCAAGCTCCTCTTTTGTTCCTATTTCAGCAAAGCATGATTATTATGAACATTCACGATCAAATCATCCTGAACAAGAACAACCAAATGAGTTAGCTACTTATAGTTCCACCACTGAATGCACACAAACATTCAGCTGTTTGGAAAGCACCTCCGCTGCGGACTGCTTGTCACTGGTATCTAGGAAAGAGGAGGATTCTCTCCTCACAACTCATCCAGAGCTGCCAAAAGATCACAATCTGAAAAAACCACCTTTTATTTCTGTGTTGCCTATGCACATTTTGGAGCAGAGAAATGGCTGTGTAGATGCAGATTTAGAAGATGATTTCTTCAGAGCTTTTGAAAAAGATGGCCTTGATGAGGACTACAGCAACTCTGTGTCAAAATCAAGCATGACAGACTCAGGCAGCAGAAGTGCATCTGTCAGTGCACCTGCTGCTGAATCTTCTACAGGACTTGATCATAATATGACCTCAACACAGACATCTGCAGTAAAACAAGTCCAGTTTGGAAACCATGGGCACCTTTTTCCAAGAAGGGAAATACCAACATGTTGTGATGAAGGTTTCTTTCTCAGTGACTTAACAAATAAGAACTGCTCTCTAGTAAGCAGTTACGAGCTTCAGACATTGTCTGGGCAAGGAGCAGAATCAGCTGTTATGGTAGGTCTCCTCAGATCTGGGGAGAGTAATCTGGAAGCAATGCAAGACATGGATTATGAACAAATATCTGCAGAAGAAATAACATCAGAGACAGATTTTTCCTCACAGAAGACAATGTATAGATGTAACCATTTAGCTGTTGCTCACAGTGCAAGTTATGACCAATCTGCAACACCAGTAGAGATGGCTCAAAAAGAGATTATCTGTATGGAAACAAGCACAGATAGCTTGGCAGAGATTGCACCAGAGGTGCCTTCATTCAGAGATAATGAAGAATATGAACCAAAGATTGAAGACTTATCTTCACTGAATCGTTATGAATTCAAAAGCACACCTGTTTCAAAAAACTATTCCCATGAATGTACTCTAGCAGACAGTCGGGCAAGTTGCTTATCCCAAGAAATTTCAGAAAATTCTACGTTATGCATTGATAACATAAGAGAAGAAAGCAGTGAAAGCAAAGAACAAAATGTCTTGAATTCTCAGGCTGTAGTTCAGAAAGAATTTTCATCCAAATATGACAACTTAGTGGTAAATGAAGTAAGTTATCTCGTAGTGAATGTAAATGGCAAAGACACAGAGTCCTTCCCTGCTGCTGTTTGTGAGATTACAAATGATTTTCTCCCAGAATCCAATTCAAGCATGTTTTACAAAGCTTCAACACAAGCCAGTCTTTTTCAAAGTGCATCTGAGACCGAAAATTATGATAAACTATTGGAGCATGTCACAAGAGTGAAAGGAGATTGTGATGCTACATCTAATCTTACTGTGGAAGTCAGCGCCACAGAAAGTTGTTCTGCTATACATTCTGCCTGCCTTTGCACAACATGCTCTTCAAAACCAACAGGGCAGAAGAACTGCATGCGTAAGATGACTGACGTTTCTATGGAATTTGATGCAACCATTCTCTTGGAAACAGAAACACAGACCAAATCTTTACTTGAATCAAGAGAAAAGAAAGAAGCCTGTTTGGAAAGTGATTGCCCAGAGGATATCTTGCTGATGGAAGATGATGTAAACTCAGAGTCGGGAAGAGTATTTGAATACAACACAAATACATCAGCTACTGTTTCTCAGGAGGAGAGCCCATATATAAATAAAGAATCCAAGTTATTAAGAAGCCCAGAAACCGATCCAGAAGAAACTATGATTCCTGATCAGAACACAAAAGCAAACACTGAAGAAGAAATAACAAAATCAATCAATAGTGCAATCAACTTAGAAAAAAATGCATTGGAAATTAAATCCAGACAGACTGAAAGTTCACCTGACTACCCAGCAGCCAAAGTCCAAAGTGTAACTGAAGACAGGAGTGGAGAAGATTTTAAAGGCATTAGTCTACCTCAGAATCCAAAGAAATCTATTGATACTGTAGCTTCTGAAGTTCAGTGTGAGTTTTATACAAATCTGTGCCTGACACATGAAGAGGCAGAGAAAGATGAACTGCAGGTAGCCAGTTCTGGGGTAGAACACACTCAGGAATCAAAACCACTCGTGCGTTCTGGCAGCCAACTTGAAACAAGCAGCTTTTGCCAAAAAGAAAACAGCGAGAAAATAAAAATAGGTATTTATTCACCAGAGTTTTGTGTTGCTCCCCAAAATGCTCCTTCAGCTGTGTGTTCCCACACAACAGGTATTACCGAGAATACTTCAGGCTTCCTTGATACTTGTGAGGGACTTTTACAGATGAACAGAACAATAGAAAATGTGTTTAATACAGAGGACGTAGCTGCAACAGTATTAATCACAAGTAGGCAGGGAAATATTATAGCAAAACCTGAAAATGGACGACAAGTAAATTCTAGCAATTTAATTGAACATTGTGTACCAAACTGTTTGCCCCAGGAGGACAAGGGTAACGAATGTGAAGTGACTGGAAGTGAAGAACAAACTATTGTGACAAACAATGAGGGGCTGATTATTACGAGGCAAGAAGTCATACACACAGATGAAAATATTTTATTTACTGAAGAGTCTCCAGCTCTACATCACATGTATTGTGACAGAGATGACAACGAGGAAATTTTAAATCAGTTTAAGATCCCTGAAAGATACCTGACACCTTCAGGACTAGAACAAAATATACTGTTAGAAGATGATTTGAGATACCATGATCCTACTGAAATGAGTGAAGATGATGGCTCAGTGGACTCTGTTACAGATACAAGAAATGCAGTCATGAAAGATATCGATGCATATGAACATTCTCTTGATGATACTACTAGTATTGACCAATATAGAATTGAACAAGAATTTATGAGTCCCCACATAAAAGAGGATAGCCATACTTACATGAGTTGCTCTATGCGTTATCCTGAGTGTGGCACTTCAGAAAACTTGAATGTAAGTATCGTTAGAAAAAGACCTGATATTTGTGAATTGGATCCAGTTGGTGCCAGGGTTGAGGAGGAGAAAGTGCATTTGATTAATCTAGTACAAACGGCCAAAACAAACAAAGAAAAGCAGCTGTTTGTAGAAAACACAGAGGAGGTAGAACTGATCATTTTACAAAGCCCAAATGAGCTATTCCCTGAAAATAAAGACAGCTGCCAAATGACACATGATAATGGCAGATTAAAGGAAATCTTAAGAGAGAGCCAGTGGGTGTCTACCAGCTTTTCTAGAAATAATGAAGACAGCAGCAAGCAACAAAGTCCACCAGCAACACTGAAGTCTACTGAAAGAAACCAAGAAGGTTCACTTAAAGACTCCCCATGCCAGTCTGTAAATCACCTTTTCTATCTTGGAGTAAGAGATGATTCCTGTCTTGTTCAAGATGTTACCACTGCATTGAAAGGACATACAAAACCATCTAACAGCAGTGTTGGAACCGGAGCTGTTCTGCCGTACTATGAAACATTAATGGAGAGTGAGGTCTGTGTTGGCATGGCTGTTCCAGTCAACAAAATGGGAGAAGATGAATATCGTTCTGATAAAATGCAGAGGAAGAATGAGGCTTTTCTGCAAACCAGGGCCACACAGGACAAGCAGGAGGAAGAATCTTTTGTATTTAACAATGCACCTGATTATGCCGTACCTGGGCAACCTGTCAATGAGAACAGCTCTTCCACTCCCTACAGTGCAGGCGGTCCCGAGTCTGAAATTGTTGGACTTCAGCAAGGGGCCAAAGTAAACACATTTTCCTTGGAAAAATTAGTTTCTTCTAAAGATGTAATTCAGGATGTTAACAGAGGTCATGAAGAACACAGTGTGGATTTAATGGTTAAACTATCAAAAGCCTGCCTTAATTCCATAGAAGACACCACTGAAGAGGAAAAGGGTACCATTGTGCCTGATTCACTGCTCTTGGATCATTCAAACCTGCTTTCTTCTTCAGAGAAAGAAGTGATGGAAGATAGAGGGGTGGGGGAACTGCATTCTTTACTAGAAACCTCTTCGCAAAAAATATTTCACAATATTAATACAACTCAGAAAGTGCTTCACTCAGGCAGTTTATCACAGCATGATGAGAAGGAGAAATTTTTAAGCACAAGCTATACTACAGCAAAGAGTAAAAATGAAAATGCAAAATTCCCTGGTGTAGCTGGATATCAGCGTGAGCCCAGAGAAAATCAGGGACACGAGACTTCTGAAGAGTGCTGCATAGACAGGCTGGGCGGCACTGTTTCTGAAAATGCTTCAACCCTTTCAGAAGGCCTGAACAAGTCTGTATGGGAAAATCCACATTATAGTAAAGAGTGTCTAAATTGTAATGGGAACTCGGGCACTTCTGAATGTTCTCCTGGTCTCCTGAATTGTTCAGCACCATCTGCAGATGTTTTGATTGCTAGCAATGGAGATGAAGGTAAAACCAATGCTGTTCTCTCTGAAGAAACAAAGTACTTTGAAAGTGAATCAATTGATTTAAGTGTATCTGTAACTTTTCATGATGTGTCTCAAAAAGGAGATGAAAGAAAAAATAATTCTGCAGTTGCAGAGGCCACATATGCTCAGAATAATAAAATCCCTGAAAAACTTGTGGGAACAGATCAAAAGGAGAAAATAATACCAAGTTCTTTCCAGAATTGCAATGACATCAAAGAAGATGAAATTCATGAGTACTCCGAGCACTACAGTAACGCTTCCAGTGTGACTGTACCAGAATCGGGCTCACTTACTTTTCAGAGCCAAGGACAGGCTGGCAGTAAAGAATCCAAGTCTCTTCCATCCAACTTTGCAGAAGGCACTCCAACGGATACACCATTTCAAAGTTCCAAGAACTTCAGTGCTTTTGACACTTCTTGTTTACTTGATGACTCAAAATCTCTAATATTTAGTCAGCTTGAGGACTCGCTTCAAGATACTTTTTTGACTGAGCAAGTGTCCTCCAGTTCTGCAGATGTATGCTCTGTGAAAGATTTTCCCCAAGCATTTGCAAGTGTCAATCACCCGTCCTTAACACCATTTTCAGAATCTTCTTTAACTGCAGATATAGGCCATGGTGAAACTGGCACGCACGATATTTTGCATACAAGTTTACTGAAACACTCCCCATTTGCTGTTTTGCAAATACAAGACACTCAGTCTGACAAGGCTGTGGTATTTGATGAGCCAATACGTGCTTCAGGAAGTATTTTACTTTCTCTTGCAAAAGAAAACAGGCATTGTCCAGTATCAGACACAGACTTTAATTTATACAAAGATTCTGCCGTGGATGGGGAACCAGTATATGGAAGTAACCATGAAAAACTCCACAATGATATAAAAGCTGATCAGCACCACTGGGGTAAAGTTCCACCACAAGAAGCTTGCATAGAACACAAAGGGAGAGTACTAAATGATAATTCTCTTTTATTACCATCGTTACCTTTTAGGGATCCTGGAAGGGCAATTTTTGTTAAAGAGGGACAGATGAGAAAAATAATTAATGAGGAAGAACTGCGTTCAAATACTGAGTCTGAACGTTTTGCAGTAAAGATGGCAAGAAAAACATTAAGCAGAGAACCCGTTGAAAAGCAAACTAACGTATCTTCAAATTCTGCAGATGAATTAATAGGCTCAGAAGTTACCATGTTAGAAAATCTGTATCTGGGCGATGTTGAGGTGGATCCTGAACACACCTGCAATTCATTTAGTCCAACATATCCCACATACAGCCGAAGCACTGATCCTAGACCACTGTATCACACTGTCTTGGGTTTTGAAAAAAAACCAGTAGATATGCAAGATAATTGTCAGTATGTGCCTACAGGTGAACAGATAGAACAGGTGCCAGATAGAACAAATATGGATGGTAGAAAAGAGATTTTACTTTGCAAAAATAATACAGGTTCAAGCATTGATAGCCCTGCTGATGCTGCCGATGCAGACAATTGTTCAACAATGGGAGACGCTATAATGAGGAATAAGACTCTGAAATCAGAAAGACTGAAGTTCTCTGTAATGAATAATGAAAGTACCTCCGTAAGAGTTTTACCAGAAAACCATGATTTGCCTCCTCAAGAATCCAAGTTGTTGCAATTGAGGAGCCAAGGGTCATATTCTAGTATGCGAAATACAAAGAGCTGTAAACAAAGTGAACAGAGACGTTATTTACAAAGTCACAGACTGTCAGCCCCAGCTATTGCTGTCTTCTCTGATATAGAATACTCTTTGGAGGCTTCATCTAAGGCAGATCCTTTGTTATATACTGCATCTAAATCCCTACAAGATTTAAATATGAGTGTAGAGCCTCCATCACCAACTGAGGATGATCTTCACGGAATGGAAAGATTTTCAAAGCAGGAATCAAAGAACTTTCTACAGGTTAAATCTAAACCCAGATTTCAGCAAAGAATGGCACAAACCAAGAAGCTTGCAAACTGTGATCCCAAAAATTTACAAAATTTTGCAGCAGGAACCCAAAGCAGCCAGTCTCTACAAGACTGTACTAGTAAATCTCCATCACCCTTACTGCACACGGCTCACAGTTCTGTGGGTGCAGAAGCAAATGTCCATTCAAAGAGTAGTTCTGTAGCTCAGTGTAGTGAAGGGAAAGTTGAAGAAGACGGATACCAGCCAGAAACAGCTTTATTTTTGCAAGACAATAAAGATACAATGCATTTTAGTTCAAGTGATATCAATCCATATATTCATCCATGGCAACAAGATGGATCATGCAAGATTGGTTGGAAACAGTATGTGTTTGGAAGTGCAAGTGATGTCTCTTGCAATCAAGTTCCTTTAAACCTGGAAAATCGTAAAGTTACAAGATGTTCCAGTGTAGACAATGGGTTGAATTCTCAAAATTCTCCTTTTCATTCTCATCTCAGTTCATATGCTACAGCAAAAGTTTTATCGAGCACTTTAAGCAGCATTGAAGGTCTTCAAGGATGGGATAACGCCAGACAAGACTTTCAATCTGCATGCTCAAGTGACAGTACCAAGCAGTGTAGCAACGTATCCAGTGAAACTTTGGAAACTAATCCAGAAAGTAACACTGCTGAATTTGAGAATCCTTCTGTACAACCTGGTAACTCTGCAGTGCAGGTTGATGAAATTGTACTATTATATCCGTCTGAGTCTGAAAGGTCTTCCAAAAAACTACCGGGGATTACGTGTGAGCAGGGAACCCAAACAGCAACTACAGGAAGGTATAAAAGGCAGAGAAGACATCAGAGAAGCTATACGGATATTTCTGCAAGAAAGCAGGAAACAAACAGAGATTTATTTCATCAGCCTTCTTCTTGGACAAGCATGCAGAACCTGTCCATGCATCTGTCACAGCTTCTTCAGAACACTTCTGAGCTGTTGGGAAACCTCTCCCAGCAGAGTATTGTAGATAATGAGCAGAATGCCAAAATCAACCAAAGAGGAACTGAAAAGGCTGTAAAAGCTGCTAGATCAGATAGCTGCACTCAGACTACAGCCGATGTAGGCACTCAGACTGAGATTTTGGAAGAACCTCAAAGCAAACATGAAGAAAAACAAGTGGAGGCAAAAATGGAAAATGAATTGAGGGCAGCTCAGGCAGCAAATGTTGATTGGAAAGGAATAGGTGCAGATGCACTAGGTAAGATTCCCAAAAGGAAAGCAGAAACACTCTCCCTTGAAGAAAGAACACAAGAACGAACATGGATGAGAAATCTGGGCAATCCTGACTTCCATGACAGTCTTGATAGCATTTTGGAAGACTCCTTTATGCGTCTGCCCCTCTTAGCCAGAACCTCCACTCCTATCTTGGATTTTCAAAAAGCATCATTAACTGCACAGCAGAATGTTGCTTTTGCCTGTACCAGAGCTTCGTCTGTCACATCATCTTCGCTGAGTTCAGGGCAAGATGGCTCTTCATGCACTGTAGTTAGCAGCCCTACTAACAGCACCTCTCAATCTCCAGCATCTTACCTTTGGGATAAAAGAAGTGCTGTTCCAGCAGAAAGAAAATATTGTTACAAAAACACCCTGCTGGTCGATAGGGCCTCTTCCCCTATTCTTACTCTTAGTGCTAGTCCCAGCAGCCAGACTGCTTTTAGCAAGTCTGTCTGCCCTATTAAGGAACCTCTTGGACATTCCAGTGATGCTTCCAGTCCCCTTCACAACCAGAGAAAGCAGAGGGCAGGTCTGCAGTCCAGCATGCAGCCTCACGTGGACAATTTTTCACAGACAGAAACAGACAGTGAATCTAGCACTTCTAGAGAACAACAGGGCGTAAGACAGAAACCTGGAAGTTTCTTAGATAAGAAAGCAGCCAAAGAGCTTTTAGGACAGGATGGCTCGAAAGCCTTGGAACAGCAGCATAGACTCACGGTTGACACCCACACTACCATTTGTGCCAAAAGACTGTATCACTCTAGTAGTATGTTGGAGGTGTCAGGCCACAGGGAAGTTTTAACAAGTGGTCTCAAAGACCACAGTCCACTGGCACGTTCACTTCGCTGTATGTATGTCACAAGGGGAGGAAGACGTACTTCAGCTGGAATCGGACATGAAAATTGTGTTGGTAATTCTGATCCTGCTTTAATCAATAACTACTCGCCTCCAAATGCTGACTTACTCTTTAATCAAAAAATTCGTGCCCCTTGTTCAAGTAAGACCAATGCTGACGCATCCTCAGAACCTCTGGTAGAAGCATCTTCTCTACAATTTCACAATTTCTGGAAAAGTGAAAACGGCTGCCCTGCCCCGCTCTCTGATGTGAGCGATGTGCAAACTTCCTTCCAAGATGACAATACAGATTCTGTCACTGAAAGTGAATGTGACACTGAAATTCCTCTCAGCAAAAATACTACTTTTGCAAAGCCTTACAGGCCTCGGAGCTACAGTCTCCGTGACTTACCCATACACAATAAATTTAGCAACTGGTGCGGTGTCAAGGGCAGCCCTCCTCCTTCGTTACTCAGCTTGAGTGGCAGTGTGACCGATTTACAAAGTCAGGCAGAAAAGAAACCTAGAAGTGCACAAGGAATGGGAATGGAAGGGAAATCCCTGCTTTGTGACAGCAGGAGCAGAGAGATTGAGAGACTTCAGAGGGAGCGTGCTCAGATCATGTCTGGCATTCACCTGGAGCTGCACCAGCATCCCCTCACTGTGGAACTGACCGAGGCAAAGCTCAATTACGGCATCGGGGAAACGGACGCCCTGCTGAGGGTCCTTCAGAACGGAAATGGAGATGACCTGTTGGCGATTCCAGTGAGCCAACGACTTTATGAAAGGTAAGTTACTTAAAGTAGTGTTCTAGTAAGTATTTTGAACACACTGTGTACGCTTCATGCAGCATAAATAACATTTAGTAATGAGCGCTTAATCACTTAGTCACACTGAGTGAAGTATATGTGAAGAGATATAGGGTTGATCTTATTTTCTATAGTTAAGCAATGCATTTAAGACAAAATGTTGGTGTTATTTCAAGAAAATACGGAAAAGTATAAGATTCGGTGTAATTCAAACCTAGTGTCATCCCACTCTTAAAATTTCTAGCAGCTATGAAAGTGATCAAGTACCTGGTGATCACAGGAACATATTTCGTTGATTTATTGCAATATAAAAATAATTGATACATCCAATTTATGGGAATATCTCATTCATGCTTCTGTGAATAGATGCTGCTGTCTGAGTATGCAAAACCAAATTTTAAAACTCCATAAATACACAACATAAATTATGAAAAAATCAAGATCCTAGATTCTTGCGATTGGATTATAGAACTCAGTTTAGCAAGCCGTTGTAACTAAAAAACTTTAGGAGTAGCTACCCTAGCCTCCACCCTCAATTTGCCCCTCAGCTGTTACAGGCAGTAACTGAGGCCCTCTTACACATTTCCTACCGTTATAAAAGCAGCAGACTTTTGGAATTTCTGCATCATCTGTCAGCACACGGCCAAAGGGGTTATTTGCAAGGGGAGTGTATAGTGTTAGACTCCTATAAATCTTCCATTACAAAGCTACCTAATATTTGTTTTAAAAAAACAGAAAATGTAACTTTTCAGAGTGCATTTTGTTGCTCTTATCACATCTCCCTGACAGACACATGAGGACTATTGAAACTCTAAGGAAGGAAAGAGAAAAAAGGCTGCAGAGATACCAAAGAAGCCGAAGTCTGAGTCCTCAAAAGCATTTGAGTCTGCTGCAGACGCTGGATGCGAGTCAGAGGGATCTAGATCTCCCCAGCAGACGCCGAGAATATCTGCAACAACTGAGAAGAGATGTGGTGGAAAATACCAGGTAGGGCATTAGCAACCTGCTGTGCATTAACAGTGTTCACAGTGGGTGAGCATTAATGGTTCTTGCTGACACCTGAGACTTCTGTGGCAGTAGAATTCTCAATGCGGAAGCATTAAACTTGGGAATAGAAAGTGCTTTCGGGAAAAACATGTGCCTGATTTTAGAAAACATTCATTAAAACCTTCCATCTAGTTTATTTCAGTCCATAACAAATGTCTGATTTATTTTATGTGTATGATGTATGGGGACCAAGTATTCAGTATTGACTCATCACAGACCATTTGATCTTCTTACTCCTTCACGAACTTAAAACCCACATGAAATAGTTAAGTTTCATGTTAAATATCAAAAAAGTTCAGCAGCCCTTTAGCATTTAGAATTTGTGTTTCTCATCCCACACCATATCCCCTAAATGACTTTTGCTTCCTTTGCAGTAGGTCAGCAGGCAGTTATTCTCCCAGCACAGTCATTCTGCGCGTGGTATGCCAAAGCCGTGACCTTAGAGCTCAGGAGAGCTGACTTAGGAACCAGTGCAATCACTGGAGTAATCTCAGTGGTAAATTGGACTTGCAGTCTGAGTAATTTTCCAAGGTTAATGTCCATGCAGCCTTTAGTGAGCAAAGATAAACTTTTTGGAGGCTAATGTGGTGGGGTTTAATTGCTTTTCTGGCAAATTTTCCTGTTCCGTGTTGAAAGATGGTTGTCTCATGGTAATTTTGTCAGGTGACCCGATTTCAAGTAATTACGTGTGTTTTCCCCCTCTTACCTATCCTTGCAGAGTTCAAGAACCAAAAAGAAGAAGCATTCAGCATCCTTCAGACATTGAACTGTTGCTCCAAGACTACCAGAGGGCACGAGAGGAAACCAAAACCGAAATTGCACGAGCTAGGGAAAAACTGCGGGAGCGAGCTGAGCAAGAAAAAAGGCGTATACGGGAGCAAATACATTCTCAGTTACAGAAGGTGAGCACTACAGAGGAAACCGTTACGCATTATTCACAATAAGGTATTTTTTTAGAAGGAACTTTCCCGCGGCTCAGTAGTTCTCCTGTTAGATACACATCAGTGTAGAAAAAACGAAGAATTAAATGAAAATCTGTGCTTGAAGAGATCTCAGTCTTACTGAACTGACACTGTTCATGCTTCTGAACTACCTCTTTCTGAAGCCACACTTCATGTATGAGAAACTCCTCCTGTTTCCTCACTGGATCGAACTTACACAGCCATCCTGTGGGGCATCTGCCCAGTCTGTGGAAGAGTTTTGCTGAAGTAAACCAAGTTTGTTTCCATATGTACCTACACACAAAGGCCTTTATTCTTTTTTCTGTTTCTCTCTTTAGATTGTCCTCCGTGTGTTTATTTGTCCTGTACTTTTGGTTTTTAATTCTGCGCTGGGTTACCCATCTCACACAGTCCAAGCGTGTGCGTTTCTCTCCCAGACGCAAGGACAGCACCTCGTTAGGACGTGTCTGTCCTGCCCAGTTCCTGACTCATGCTCTTATGCAGCAACCTTTGTCGCTGCCCGACAATGCAGCTTCAGTCATAGCTGCAGTCCTCCTCTCCCTCGTGCGTGTGTATGCGGTGCAAAACGGGGCGAACGCTCGTTTCATTGCTCTGTACCCTTTAAGGCACCTCAGATTCAGGCACCACCACTGGGTGACTGGATCTTACCATGTCTGCTGCTATATTTTTCCTGTGAAATGTAGACGTGCTTTACCCTGAGTTGGAAAACCAAACTCAAAACTGCCTTTGAAAGTATCAATAATCTTGAGGTTCTCAGTGTTTTCTTATTATGTAATTTTTATTTCATCTTCTGAGCTGGCATTGAGTAGTTGCATTGGTTGAAGTAAAGCCTTCAGTCTTTAACAACTACATTTGACCAGCAAGTTAAGTCAGGGGCTACTCGAGAAGTAGGCAAAGAGTAACAAATCAGACTGAAAAGAGAGCTTTTTTTTAAACTTCTTTTTCCCCTTAAAAACATCCTAGCATTGGTTTGGTAGCCTGGGCTCTCGTATGTGAAGAGTAACAACAGCAGAAGCTGCATTCTCCCAGACTGCCAGGTTTTACTGGGTGATTCGCCCTATGGCTTATCTAATCATAGTCTGATTTCAAACGAGCCTGCTTATTTCACACTTTCTGTACGGCAACAGCTTTTCTCCTGTCAACACTCCTTGAAAGAAATTGGGTGTCTTTAGATTATTCCTCCTTCGTCTTTCAGTGCTGTTATCATTGATCTGAGTAGCTGTTGTGCAAGGTGAGTTTTGCGGGGGGGGTTTTTTATTTGTAATACTGTGATACCTGTTACAGGAAGAAGCAAGGCTGAAGACTCTGGCAAGCACGAGCACGTTGTGCACAGACTCCAGCCTCAGCCTCTCCTCTGGCCCCACATCTGGTTACAATAGCAGCAACACTGCCACGTACACGGCAAGTCACCTCAGCAGCCAGGAGGGACAGGTGAGAAACAACCGATGCCTCGGCAATAACTGAGGGAGAATGTAGGAACAGAAACCTTTTTTGAAGTGGTTGTATTCTGTCACAGCTATCAGGCAGGACCAGTTTGTGTCACTGATGCAGAGGGGTGACGGGGTGGAGGGAGCATTACCATGTAATTGCAAAGGACAGTGACACTTCTATTTTTCGGTTTGTTTTTTTTTTAAACTTGTAGATAAAAGCCAGTGTTACTATTGTCAGTGATGCCACTATCTGCCAAATGTTTTAGAAACAAAAGCCTTTTCTTGTGATAAACCAGAATCTGCTATTCTCAGCGTGCCTCCCTCAGTGATGCACACATTGACTTAAGAGTTTGTGTGTGTGAACGTGAACTTTCCTGAAGTTACTTTCTGGAGCATGCATCTGCGCTAGCTCCTCACACTTGGTTTGCTAAACTTCCTGAGTCAAACTATCATTTTGTAACCAGGGGAAAGGCAAAGGAGTTACCTTACGGTCAAGAGAAGCTTCCAACCTTGTAAGGCAGATTTGCTAGAAATATCCCACTTGCTATATAACGTAATTTATTTTTCCCACTTCTGCTCTTTCTTAAACCAGGTTTCTTCTGGAAACGCTTTGCTTTCAAGAGATACACGAGGTCGCTCAGCTGTTAGAAATAGTCAGCTTTATGTGTTAGAGCAGCTACAGAAGGATTCAACATTTGGTGAGTAAACCATATGGCCGCTTATGTTTGAGTTGTATCCCAAAGCCTCATGAGATTTGTCATTTATGCAAACCAAAATCTGATTTGTAGGTATTTTGAGGACGTCCCTACCATTACATGGCTTCAGAAAAAATACTGTCAGCTGGTAGCCAGAGCTTGCTTAGAATTTCTTGAAAAAGTAAATGGTGATTCGGTCCCTCTGCAGTTGGTCTTTTGCTGTGGTAACATTGAAGTACAGTGGTTGGAGAGGATATAAGGATCAAGCTTTAAATGAGCCAAGGAAGCATTGGGGGGGTGTGGGGGAGGGTTAAGTTGCAATGAGTATAGGATTGTTCATGAAAATTCCTATTTTTACCCTCAAGACTGATGTTTCTTATTCTTCTTCAGGTTATTTTATTAGCTTGTATGTGGTAATAACCATTAAACTTGGGTAATGCAAGATGTAACTGCAGTGTAATTACCAATACTCAGATTGTCTAGACAAAGGATGTTAACGTCCTACATCAGGATCGGGTGGAAGCAGAGGGTTTAATCCCTACAACTGCAGAATACTGGTGGGTTTCCTTTTTATTTATTTTTCTTTTTTATTCCCTATGGCTTTTTTGTTTCCTGCAGAAGCCAGCAGCATTCAGGCACCCCTTCCTCCTAGTAGCATCAGCTGTAGGTTCACTCATGGATTAACTATTTCCGTCAGCTCCTCATCAACAAAAGGATACCAAGATTTATCCAAACATATTTTGGCTAACGCTACCACTGAGGTAAGTAAATAAGCGGAGTATTGATGTAGTCCTATTCTTCCTGCTGGAAGTTGTGGCAAAAATGGGTGGGGCAAGCCCCACTGTTCTACGCTGCCGCTAGCTGCCAATTTGTCAGAGAGAGACACAGCTTAGAAGGTTGAGTAGAAGACAGTGTAGCAGCGTGTAAAAGCTGAACACAATTGATAGTTCATACAACTTTCTCTTACCTGTGCATTTGTCATTGTTTTCTAAGGTAATGGCAGCATGTGCTCATAACCTGAGGAACCTCTACACATGCCAAGCAGCAGCTGGGTGGAAGTAAGTTTGCGCAGGTCTTTCTTTATAACGGGAGGCCTTTTATGTACTTGGCCCTCGTGTGTGTAAATACCTTTCATTTGTCTGTGACAGATACCAATGTACAGAAAAAGAGGTGCAGGTTTACTACAAAGTCTTCCCTTCAGCAACAAGGCACGGGTTTCTGGGAGCAGGAGTGATAGAGAGACCTCTCCCCTGTGTGTGGGGACTGGTGAGAGATCCTGGCAAAAGGCACCTGTACGACCGCACTATCAACACAGCTCGAATACACAAGAAGGTAACCAGCCACATTCAGCTGGGTGAGTATCAGCACCGTTATCCTTATGCACTTCCTCAGCTCAGGTTGGCAGCCGGGCAGAAAGTGAGAGGCATCTTTGTTTATGCAAACCTGAAGACATGGAACTATTTCATTATTTAATATGGGAACTTCAGTTTTGCAAGACTTTTCCAAAGTAAGGATAATACTGAAGACATCTCCCTGCAGAAGTGCAGCTGGAGAAAGTGGTTTGAAAGTCAAAATAAATCTGAAGAAGTGGCTTGAAAAAGCATCTTAATGAGGCATTACAGGACATTAACTAGAGCTCTGCTCTTGGGCAACAAGTCAACAAAATAAATAAATTATGCATCTGTATTTAAGGGGTGGGGGAAAATTGTGATGAGTTGAAGCCATCAAGAGTCTAATAATTCCCACTTTTTTGGTTTTGGCTGTGTTTTTCACAGTATATTTAGTGACCGATACCTCCCTCTGTTACCTGAAGCAACCCCGGGATTTCTGCTGCATTACTGTAGAAGCCAAAGAGGTAAAGTGACCATTTTCTCTGAAGCAGAGAGGTGTAATTGCTCTGAAACCATGGTTTTAAGGCAAAGGAGAGAAGGGAGGGAAGCCCAAGCTCATATTTCCAGAAGTGACAGTGTGATAGGAAGAAAAGCCATGCTGGTATGACACAACTGAATTACGTGTGAAACCCTCTTGTGATGCAAGATTATGACAAAAAGTTATTTAATAAATAATAACATGAGAAATATTCTTTCTTATTAAAAGAGCTCTTTTAGGTAAGTAGTATGAGAAATATGCCTCATGGCAAATAAAGGAAACATTACTATCTACATAATTTTATTTCTTTTTCCAAATTGTCACCTTTACACTTTGTCACACACAGGAGAACTTGTCTGTCTTGGCTATTCAGTCTGTCTACGACGCCTCCATGCCTCACCCTTGTAAAGAAGTGGTGAGAGGGGAAATTTTGCCAAGCGCTTGGATCCTGGAACCTGACATAGTGAACGGAAGAGATATCACCAGAGTCATTTACATGGCACAGGTAAGATTTTGCTCCATGTCCAACTGTGAATGCAAAACACCATTACATATCAGAACACTTCGGAGCTGGTAAGTAACAAAAAATAGAATCGCTACGCTCCATGAGGTTTACATAGTGACCATAAACGTCACCTCCACTTCTCACCGCTATCTAGCATGATGTGCAGTAACGCAGGGAGAATCGTGTCAGGACCGTGCTTAAGCACGTGGTCCCAAGATTTTACAGTGTCCAAAGCCGCTCCCTTAGATACCAAGACCTTTCTGTAAAGATTTATTAGCAATTTTACTGTACGTTGTGCTCTCACATGCTGAGCCAGTATGCGGAGTCTGGTTTGCATTTTCATCTTGCTGCGGCCACAGGAAGTCTGCCTCGGGTTATACTGTTTTCAAAATGCATGAGAATACTTGTCGTCAACTTTTTCTGACTGAAGTCACAGTCTTCACACCTGGAAGATACAAAAGAGAAGTCAAGATTAGGATTCCAGGTCAGAACAAGAAAATCCTGCCCCCCCTTTATTACAGACTCATCAGAAAAGCCGCCCCTCTTTGAGAGGGTGGTACCGAGAACACCATAATGTGTGTAACTTATTTCTAAAGTGCTCGTCTGAGTGCTAAATGGCATTACTCCTTCAAACTTATCTAGATAAACCATGGTTTTAAGATACAATTTAAAAAATATCATCTTTAAATTACAGTGATTAGTATATGCATTTTAAAATGCATATGTGTAATGTACATACACTTCAAAGTTTTATAGACATTTTATATTGCACTTCAGTATATGCATATACATTTTCAGTCACACTCTATCTGTCTCAAGCAAGTCGTATATAATCAGAGCTCAAACTCGGAGGCAGTGTGGGTCATACCTGCTGAAAGGAACAAACAGCAAAGCTTTGAAAGTCTATGGGGTAGGGGGGAGGAAACGATACAACCCACACAGTAATGGTAGCAGTTGGCTGTAAACTACTTCTGTGCTTAACGGATGCTTGCAACATCAGAGCTATTCCAGGCTGGAGAAGTGTTTTGTAAACCTTCAAACCCAGGTACAAACCCCAACACGCAGCCTTTTCTTCCGATTCCTGCAGGTGGATCTCGGTGCCCCGGCTATCCCCGCAAGGCTCCTGAGCTCCATTGCAAAGCGGCAGCCTCTGGTGATTGCTCGACTGGCACACTTCCTCGCTAGTTAGCGTTCGGTGCAAACCTGGACATGTAACAGCAGCTGAAAGTTCACCAAGAAACACAAGCAACTGTAAGGGTGATGTAAAATGCTGGCTCCCAAGACAGTCACAACCAAGCCTCACCTGAGGAGCGTAACAGCTAACGTTGGACTATGCAAAAGCATAGTTAGAAAAAAGGATCATTTATTTCACCCAACACTGCTCTGAAGAAACCCAGCAAGTTTTATGGGAACCCTGTCCTCCTGGAGACACCTGTGGAAAACCTCCGTGGAAACAGCCGGAAGGTGCGTGGTCTCTATAAAGAGCAGAGGAAGAGACTTTGCTTTGCAATAGCCAGCATCTTATGTGCAGATGTATTATTGCTTCATTTCTGTTTCCAAGGAGCTTCAAAGATCAACCTTCCTTCTTTAAGAAAGTTTTAGCAGCAGTCAGAAAAAGGCAACGGAGGCAAGGAAATGCACTGCATAACTGGAAGCAGGACACCTATGCCTTGAGACCTTTTACAAGCTCTTGAGCAGAGCTGCAAAGCCACTTTCTAATGTTGAGATAAGTATGCAGAACTCCTAACAGCATAGAGAAATCATTTAACGTAGCTAGCTGGCTCTGCCTGCCCGTGAGAAGGGAGGCCAGAACAGCACGATATCCACTAGCCACCCCACACCCTGGACAGGTTTTTCTCATGTAAGTAAGTGGCTGACTACTTGCAGCCAGCGTAAGGTTAGTTCAGGTTGCCACTCCACTATGCAGCGTCAGTGGAAACCACCACACCTCAGGACACAGTTTTACTGCACTGCAGAATTAGGTGCTTCGAAATAAAGAAACCAAACTGACAGTTGTAAACAGTGACACTCTGTCATTAATAGGGAATAGTACCGAGTAATCAGCTTGTTTCTAGAATTTAAATCCTGCAAATAGGAGTAGCTCCAGCATTTTTCCACAATGGCTTTTTCCACCAGGCCTTCCACACCTTTTACCCAAAAGCATTAAGAGTTGAAAATCTAGGCTGGTCAGAGTCTTACCGCACTTCTTAGTCCGTAACACGACCGGCTGCCTCCCTGCAGTGAATGCAGACTCTGCCTGTTCGAGTACCTCATGGTATTTCTGTTGAACTTAGTCCAGCAATCCTGCTGTCAGGCTTTACATGTTTGTTCAACACACTCCCTAGTTTGGCCACATGTTCCTAAAAATGAAACAAAACCACAACCAACTCAAATTTATCTGAATAACTTCATTTACTACTTCAGCACAACAGTAAAGAATCACGTTAGATATCTTCTCTAAGCAATAAAAGCTGCTATGATACGCTTTCTTTAGCTCAAAAAAAGCCCATGTTGTTAAAGAAGCTGTCGCACTTTAAATTTGTCAAGTGAGAGCTACGTGTTCAAGCATCCCCTTGACCAGGGTCAGCGCCTGCTACTTCAGCACAGCTACTGTCAATAAAAGCGGCATTTTCCCAGCATACGGCGACCTCAGCTGCGCTTCCCACCTTTCAGTTCAAGAGCCAAGATCTACTGTTACTGTATCTGTGTGCAGGTGGCATTTTGGCTCTCAGCTTCTAGGTTACTTCCTGTTATTAATATATGCAGTTTTAAAAGAAAAGATAATAGCTATTTTAAATTGATATTTAAGAAAATAGCAGTTTTGAGACATA
>NW_009259967.1:1881758-1915018 GCF_000687185.1 Egretta garzetta
GGGTAGGATAACAAAGTTTTTCACTTGCGAATTTGCTTTGTTTTATCTTTAGATGGTCACAGTTACACCCTTAACACCAATATATTACCCTTCTCTTTTGGTGAGGCTCAGCCTTTTCTTTAAAGCTTGCCAAACTGAGTCATGGCATGGTTCACTTCGTGTCATGCATCTTCCATAGCCCCTCAAGGAAAAAAAACAAAAGGGGCAACCCACCACAAAGTTTTCTGCGACTGAGCAAAAAGACCAATTTCCAGATTTGCAACCCATCATACAGTGCCCCCCCACCCCTTTTTGGTGGAAGCCAGGAAAGGAAGAGTGAAAAGGGCAGCACAGAAAAGCCCTGGAACAAAATGAGCAGCAACAGCAGGATGGTGCATTGGCTCTGTCCCCAGTGCTGCTTCCGTGGAGGTAGGGGAGGGCTTCATAGAACCCACAAAAGGGTTGCTCAGTGCTTTGCTTTTTTTCCCTTTTATTTTGGACACGGCACTAGTGATAAAGCAGTTTTTGTAGGAAAAACATCTAGGGGGACTCCTGTTGATCAACGATGCCAGTGCCTATGAAGGATAATGTCTTATTGTACAGTGCATCAGATGTTTATTTTTATATATACATAAAATTTTTGTCTATGTTTACAAATTAAGTTATTTATATATGCTTGTTTTGAAGCGTTTTTATATGCTATCAAAGCTAAGTTTTATTTTTATCGGTATTGAATTAATATAACTTTTTTTTTAATACAATCTTCAATTGATACTAAAAAGCCTATTTATATGAATGTTTTCTTTTGCAAATATAACATTTTATGGTACCTGTTAATGTACGGCATTGGTTTGCTTGGAAGGAAGAAATAAAAACCCAGGAGATAGATACCTAATTTGTTAATCTACATCAGGCAAAACCCAACTTCCTGTAAGTTACTGCTGAGCAGTAGATGATCAAACCAATTGTATTGCACCACCTACTGTTGCATCTCTGCTCTTAATCAAGATTGCTATTTTCATACCCACAATAAATGGTATTTTCTACACAGGAAAACATGCCCCACGTTATTTTGCTGCAGCTAAGGTACCCATCTGTGCTGGACGGGGAAATAACATAAAGGCCAGCTTGTGATAAAAGATGTTGGTTCCCTACCGAGAAATGGGGCACGGATACGCAGTTGTGGCACAAGAGTCACGAAGCCAGTCACTGGTTTCTGTGATGCAGTGCCTTGTCCAAGCAAAGGGGTTTCTTTTGTTTTGTTTTGAAAGGAGGCGCTGGCTGAAGCGTCTTCCTGAGTCCCCTTACACAACTCCCCTGAGCGGAACATCCAGAAGGAAGTTAATATAATGCCATTTTTCTTCATTTTCCTTTGAGAGTTGTGAGCTTGCAGTCAGAAAGACTGACAGAAGGAAGGCCACACACCCTGCCCTAGCATGCTGTGAGCTCTCTCCCTGTGGGTCTCCTCTTGCAGCGCCGCTTGCACTACAGGAACAGGTACGGTGCTCAAAGCACTCGCACCGAGAGGCATCGACCAGCCCCGGGGGACTGCAGAGAGCACCGCATCCTCGTGAGTGTGGCCCTACTGCTGAGCAGCCCTAGGCAGGAACAGCGTGCTGCACAATTGTTTCCAAGGGTCAGCTCTAAGGGCAGGTGTCTGGCTTTAAAGAGCAACCAAGGCCGAGGACCACGGGATGCCAAGGAATTGCCCTAAGATGTAAGAACATGGAAACAGAAAAACAGAGGTGTTTCTTACCTGCCTGTTCCCACGGGAGAACGGCCTGCCTTCTGCCCCACAGGGCACAGTGACGCTCTCTGGAGGTAGTAAACTGCTCCCAGAGCTTGGTCACCTTTTAAAGAAAAACGTCCAAGCATGTTGTATTAGAGAAGGATAATTCAAGGTATGTTGAGTTTGTGAAAACAGATGTGGCCATGGGATCTATGCAAACAGTTTTACAATACCCAAATAAAGTCAGCTCCAGACCTGAGAGCACCTTTTTTACCATTACGGATTCCAGCTGCTTCCCCCATCCCCAGCCCCTTTATAAAGCTTATAACTTCTTAATAATTTTATAAAGTTATATTTCAGTATAAGCAAAGCAGCAGCAGGCCGGACAGGAGCTGTTACTGTTCTTTCTCTGCCCCATGCTTTGTGGCAAGGCACCTTTTTTTGTACTTCACCCCAGTACAAAGGGGTTATATAGCAGCAGCTTGAACACAAACCAGGACATTTAATCACATTTATTACGGCAAACAACAGCTTCAATGCGTCTGCAACAAACCGTCACCCAATACTCACTCGGCCTCAGGGAGCAGGCACGGTACGATACAGCACGCTCATATGTCAATTCATGGAGCATGTCCTTGCTGCACCGGCAGCACACCTACCTCTAGGGACCCTCTGCTTCAAGCACAGCAGAAAAAAAACCTAAACCAAGGCACGCAGCTAAGAACATGCTAAAGCGTTCCAGCCAGCACTCTGGAACCCCATCACAGAAAAAAACAACCAAAAACCTCAGTACAGTTCAAACGATGTGCCTCTATGGTCTCTCTCCCCCTCTCTGTAGCACATATATTTTAACAGAAGCCATGGTTCTACCTAATCAGGCCTGTTAGAGGTTTTTTTTCCCCTTAAATCACTGCCTCCAAGACATTATCTTTTCTTACTTCATATGAGGAAGAGGTAAGTTAATTAGCAAGCTACAAAGCCCCAGGCTTCACTTGGGCCAGCTCTTGTTCTTGCGTAACACAGTATTTGCTTGCTGGAAAAACCTGCACTAAT
Organism: Egretta garzetta; assembly: GCF_000687185.1. Classification (NCBI taxonomy): domain Eukaryota; kingdom Metazoa; phylum Chordata; class Aves; order Pelecaniformes; family Ardeidae; genus Egretta; species Egretta garzetta. Next base: position 1,884,520 of record NW_009259967.1, read on the forward strand.
AGGCACCTCTTAGACAAAAGGAAATAACATCCTCACTGCTACGGGGGGGGAAAGAAAAAAAACAATCCCATGGGACAGCTAACTAGCACCTAACCATATTCTGCTCACCCCCCAGCTGTCCCTCCCACAAACCCCAGTTTAAGGAAATACTTGGGGGTGCGAACAGGAGGTCACGCCTGTGGTGATGATCTATCCGCAAGGGCAGAAAACACCCGCTGTCCACCACGAAAAGGATTCCTTTCCAAAGCAGCTCTCCCGAGGATGCCACCGTGCTTTGGCGCTGCTTTTTTGTCTGTTCTTCCAGGCTGTCGGATTCATGCTGCAGCACTTCCTGTCTGATAAAACCCAAACTCAAGGCAAGAAGGATTATAAAAAACAGTGAATAGCAGCCAGATGCCATTTATGTTCACATACTATAAAAGCGTCTTAAAAAAAATAGTCATCTGTCATCAGTAAAAAAATATAAACAGGTATTTCTAGTTAAAAACCCCAGGAACTTACAGGTTCTGTTTCCAACAAGAGATGGAAAAAACAGTTAAGCATCTATATCCTTTAAGAATAATGCCATCCATGTTCTGGTGTATACATTTAATATGGTTTACCTTTTAAAATGAGTCTTAGAAAAATTAAAATCAAACCTTCAAAAGTGAGCTTACAATGAAAAATAAATATAGGCTCATCTCCATGGCATACAGGTTCACCTTCTCCCCCCCCCCAACGGTACAGTCTTTGTTAAAAGACAGCCCGAGGAATCACATTAAGATAGGAAAAGAGATGGCCACCAGGAAACCACCCCTCTGACCACAAAGTAACTTGTCCAGTGGAATGGATTCCTGGGTTTGGTCACAGCTTGCTGCTGCGCAACTACAAAAAGTGTCTCTGAGTCTAAAAAAACGGCTGCTCGGAGCCACGATCAAGGTGCTTAAAGGACTTCTGGCTTGGAGATCCACTTGCCGATTTAACTCCTTCAGCATAGTCACCACGGCAAAATGTCCATGAACAGAAAAAAGACCAGTGCAGGTTTTGCACGCAGTGACCTCTTATCTGCAGTTCACTGCCAGCAGAGAGCTCACAATGCATTCAGAAACATCCACTTGCATCTTCATTAGTGATTTCTGTCCACAGCGAGTCCACCTCCACTAACTCCGTGCTGTCACGGTACCAAGAGATTGTCTGGTCAGCTCACAAGGGTTAGTCCTGGGCTCTTCTGTATGATGTTCTGATATAAATACTCTGGACAGCATTTCCAGTTCCTTTAAGAAATCCTGTAACAAGCAGGTACAAAGCAGAGAACCCTTATTAACAAATGTCAACAAAGAAAGAGGTTTGCTTCATCTTTCTAGAAAAGAACTTTGCTGATTTTCCAGTGCAGAAACCTAGACAAGCTGCAACACTGACTGTGAAGATGAACGCCTGTAGGTCTACGTGGTCAGTCCCCACACCCCGCTAATCCCCACACCCTTCTCAGAAAAGATCACTGCCAGAGTTTAAATGGTTAAGCGTCTCCAATATGCAAGCGCTCACCAGCCTTGAAATACTGTCTGCTTTTTAGCGAGGGACTGGGGCGGTTTCCTACATTTTGACTCTGGCTAGAATTGCCCGACTCCTCTCATGGTCTGGTGGTAGGAGGCAAAGAGGATTAAATGCAAGTCTGGTAAGTTAAGACCTTCCCAACACGGCATTCTCAGCTGGAGCATGGCAAACGCATTCAGGCTAGAACTGAGAGCTGGTAACCAAGCCAGCTGGTCTCCAAACAATTTTCTTGGAGATGTTTACGCTGCGTGGGAATTCACACAAGTACAGGTTTCAGCCAAACACTAACAGTAGCAAGCTTGCTGGGAGCCAGTCCTGCTGTTGCGTTAAGCAGGACCTATAGCTAGGGAAGGTTATGGGCTTCATTGACATGAAATAGAACTACAAGGATTTACTGTTTCTGTAGCTTTACTTTTTGTTTCGCTTACTGTTCACGCACATCCAATTACTTACCAAGGGCCAAGGCTGCTCTCCAAGGCTATGCAAGCAGCTCTCTATTTCACTAGTTCTCATTAGTTCATGTTCTACAAGACCATGAAGCACAAAAAGGAACAAATCCCACTGCAAAAGAGAAAAAAATATCAACAACTCAAAAAAGAAGTGGATTTTGTGTTCGTTTCTTTATCCCTCTACAATTATGTTTTTCTTCTTGGATCATAATGTGGAGAAAAGGAGCAAAAGGAGAAAGCACATTATTTATCTGGGTGTGGCAACGAAGGACACCAAAAAGCAACAGCCAAAATGAGTGAACAAAGTTCCTTTAGTTCATACATTGTATCCTACCATAAAGGCTCCAAATCTCTAATCCTCAGTTTCCAAACGCACCAAGTATTCAATTCCTGTGTGTTCAAGAACAGCTTGGAAAATTCTTTTCCTACCTTCCAAAATAAGCCGGCTGTAGCCTGCAACTAAATAGGATTCATAGTTGGGCGTCTTAGAAGATAACAGCAATACGCATGCAAAAATGAAAGCTGATAAAAGACACACAAATGCAGCCAATTACAAGATCACGCACGTTCAGTCCTCATAACCTCCCAGGCCAAATGGGCCATTTTGCCATTTGTTCTTAAATTAAACCATGCCTTCCTGACAGCTCCCCGGACAGCTATCAAACACTGACAAGTAGCATCCACCCCTGCAGAAATAAAGCCAGCTAACAGCAGAGCAAATCCTGCCGGCCTCATTCACACACGCCATCGGTTAACGCCACGGGCCAGCAGAACTCCTCCGTGGGTGTATCAGACCTGAGTGGGTAACTGGCAACTGCACAGATCGCGATAAGCTTTACCTCTCGCTGCTTAACCTCTGCAAGGTAACCGATGTTCTTTGTGCTGAAGATCAGCTGCACGGGAACAGGCGTCCCAAAGTCCTCCTTCCAGACAGCCAGCAGCAGTTTTAGAAGGCCATAGGTGGGATTATTCTTTACACGCAGCCTCTCTGAGCGCTGCTCTGGGGACTTCATCCCAAGACTCAGAGGAACACGATCTGAAACTGTAAGAAGAGGAAGAAAGGTCCATCTTCCATAGCTGCATTATTTTCCTTTTATAGCCATCATCTTGGTCCAACAGCGCATTTTGCGTAGCTGATATCTAAACAATCACCGAAGTAAAAACACTTAATGAGTGTAAACCAGGTAACCTACGAGGACTGGAGTTTAAAAACATGCAAAGTTGTGAGCTTTGAAACTACAGAAACAGTATTACATAGGAAGAGATTTATACTACTTAGATAAAGACTACCATTTGGTTGGCATACAGCCCCAAGTCCTGGAAGATGACTGACTAAACAGAGGGAACATACCGCATCTTCCTCGGTACAGGCTAATGGAACGGGCGAGATTTACATTGCTGCCCCCCAGAATGAAATTTCACAATATTCAGATGTGAATGGCTTTCTGAAAGAATGAACCATGTATAAACCTTCTTAAGAAGGTTCTAAACCCAGGAAATTAGAAGGTTGCCCAGGAAGAACACACCTGCATTCAGATCACTAGCTCCTGCTGAGAAAAACATTCTATTTAACACATCAGAGCAAGAGGAAAAAAAACCCCTGAATATGCACACAGAAGTCACAATACACAGGAAACAAGTTAATACCATTCTCTCCAAAAAGAGCCATAAAAATACAATCTAAGGGAACAGGCCCTTACTTTTAGGGAAAAACAACTCAGCTGCAACTTTTCAGAAGCAGAAATACTGGAAAACACATCACACATTTAAATGAAGGTATCAATAAATAAAAAACAATGGAGATGTGAACAGAACACCAGACCTGAAGGAGGGCTAGTCACGGTATAATGCTGTTTTGCAGAAGGTGGAAGGGAGTAAGAGCAACGACCCAAATTGACTGAAAAAATCTGCAGACCCAGTGACACCAAAGAGAATCAAACATCCATGACCTCTGAACAGCGAAGTCTCTGACCCCAAGCATTTAAGCAAACTATAATAACAGATTTCAGTTTTAAATAGCTTATCATGACTGACTTACCCAGCAAAGAAGCCAGCTCAACCGTGCACTTTGCCAGCTGCTGTTCTGATGTGGGACACATGAACTGGAAAATGCAAAAAAAAAAAAAAAAAAAAGTTGTATCTTTGTCCCCCCACACTGCAGACTGGACAAAACAAGGCTTCACAAAGGATAAAAATATCAGAGGAGAGCAGGCAATTTACACCAAGAAGCACAGAGCTGTAATCAAGAGACCATTAAAAACTGAAAGAGAAGAAAAGATGGCATATGAAAAGGGGATCCACAAAGGCTAATTTTAAGCAACAAGCAGATATACACAGTATAAAAAAAAATGCAGCACAACTTTGCCGCATTTGAGCTCAGACAAAAAACATTTAAGTGAGCTGGACTGTGAGGCAAGGCAAACTAACGAGAGGTATGAAGACAGCTCAGAGTGGTCCGAGGCTTTTTTTTGTTGCTTTTTTACTTCTACCTTTCTGCATCGAAGTGTCTGGCTCAATCTTCCTAGCAAGCACTCCAGCCAGACGAAGTCAACGACTTCACCCTCATCCCGAGGGCCCACAGCAATACAGAGGACATCCTTGATGAAAAAGACAGCAGTAATTCACCTATTAGTATCCTGCGCTTCCACAAACAGATCTTTGGACCTATGACAGAGCAGCTCACAGATAGTCCTCAGGTCCTCATTAAAAAATAAATAAATAAATAAATAAATAAATCAAGCTAGTATCCTCCTCATTTCATAAGACAGATTAAAGCTGAATTTTTCACAACCTTACCTAGGTCTCATTTTCTACCATCGTTCTTACTAACATTATGAAGTGAAAGTCCATGAGGGCAACCCGTTTGTCCTTCTTAAAAGTAACCAGCTCTGAAAGCTCTAGGTAAATCTGATAGCGCAGCAAGCAAGTTCAGGGTAGAAGTTCAGTGCTACAGAAATCCAGAGTCCTCTTACATTGTCAGGGTAGCTTCAGTGTCCATAAAAGCTGAGTATGATGAGCACTAACAGGGTTATGGCATGGAAACCGGTTTAGCAAGTTTTACATGTGGTAGCACCTTCCATCACCAGCGATTTACTACCCAGTATTAGAAACCCAGGTTGGATATCAAAAGAATTAAAAAATATTTTAAAAGCTGTATCTCAAGATGCCATACAAAAATAGCTTCAAAAAGCAACAGTTTACAGAAAAAGCCCCTAGTTTCCTCACATACCTCACCCTTCTCTTTTTATTTTATCTCGAGCAAGAAAGCGTTAAAGGATGTGTACTCATTCTTACACAACTGCTGGGAATGCGATGATGGTGAGACCCAGCATTATCGCCCAAACAGACAAGCAGCAGCAAAAAAAAAAAAAAAAATAGGCGGAATACATAATGGTAAAAAAGTGAGGTTTTCGAATTCTTCTTTTCCTCACGGGTTACTCACACAGGTTTATATAATTGTATGATTTTTACTAGAACAATGACCTTTTAAAAGCCTGGGAGAAAAGACCAAAACATAATCTGAACCTGCCTGAATAGAAAATTACTTGGAGCTAAGGCTGAAATTAAGTCCATACCATCACCTTCTTTTTAAGATATTCTGATTCTCCCTAATTACAGCTGAATGAAGGTGCAGATGCAGACTGGCAAAAATCATTCAACAGATTTGTACAGCTTCACCTGACACTCAATTCAATGTAGAACTCCTGGTGTATAAGATGGGACAATCTACCAAGTTACACAGAACTGAAAGGACCAACAGGAAATACTTACTCTAAATGGAGACCAGGAAACTCTCCATAAAAAGAGTAAGTCTACAAAAAAAGTAGCTATTTTGATACACTGACTCTTCAGCATTCAGTTATAGACAACACTAACCACACTACAGCTTCTATCCTACTCATATCGAAAAGGCCACTGCCGCGCTACCAGTACTTGAGATAGTACTCCTGACCAGGGAACACTGATCTACAGACAGACAGCGAGCAGAGGGATGAAAAAAACATGAGACCTTTCCATTGTGCTTCCTAAACACTACTCAAAGCCAGTTCCTTAGAACCAGGCCATCCCCTTTTAAAAAACAACAACAAAAAACCAAAACAAAAAACCCCGAACAAACCCCAAAACCCCCAAGGTGAAAAATGAAATGGGAGTTAGGGCAAGCCAGGAAGCAAACATTGCGTACCTTAATCTCATTGATGATCTGGGAGGGGAATGGAGCGCAGTGCTGACAGCCTGGAGGGCAGTCCCTTCTCAACTCCAGAGCATCCTCACCAGGCAAGGGAAGTCCTGGGACTTTCAGCATTCTGTTGAAGGTTGCCTTCACTTCTCTTTTGATGAGTGCTGCAAAGAACAAGGAACAAATCCTGTCTAATTCAGCTTTTCCCTCCAGCAAGGCAGGCGACTGTTTCCAAACACTACCCTCATTAGCCTCTCATTCCAAGGGCCATGGCAAATGAGGAAAGGACAGTTTGCACTTTCAAACCCTGCTCACTCTGAGCTCCCATTATATTTAATGGGCAGAGACACAGATGCAGCATGTGTTAACCCACAGCTCTAAAAGGCAACCACTCGTTACCACCAGGTACCACTGGCAACTCATCTCATTTTCCATCAAAATATTTCAGCAGGTTTAATGAACACAGTAGCTAAGCCAGGAAGCAATGCCAAAGTAGAAAGCTGAATCAGCACGATCATACCAGTTCAACCACTGTGCCCATGAAAGCCATATGTTTTCTACCAAAATAAGTTTTGACCAGCATCCAAAACACTAAACTCCTGCTGCTGCAAATGGTGCCGGATATTCCTCCCCAGATTCTTGGCACAACCTCCTGAAACAATGGGTTTTCAGAGATTCTGAAGAGTTGCCAAGGCACTATTACAGAGTAAAAGAACTGCAGTTTCCTTCAGCCTGCTGAAAACACATCCAGTCCAAGAGGTGTTTTACAGAAGATTTCAGAAGCACTGTATTCATGTGGATCATAAGCTGGCTTGAGAGAGCAGCTGTCTGTATCATTGCTAAGACAACTTGAGCCTAAATGATATTTTCAGAAGCAGCTTTCCACAGCATTCATTCTCACCATCCTACGAGCCTCCGTAACTAAAAGTCACTTACATGGGCCAAGCCTGAAAAATCCCTGAAGAAGGTTCTTGGAGCTAGAAATCATTCCTCTTATTCCTAAACAAGGAGGGACAGAGCAACTGCATGCTTCCCACTAAAAGAAAAATGAGTAGGACCAAGTACTTTATAACACTGCAATAAACTCTAGCCCTTGATCTCAGAAAAAAAGTACAATATACCAGTCAGAATCCCCAGTTCAGGGTAAGAAGACTCACCTGCAATGTTGGCAGAAAGCCAGCCACAAGCTTTCTCAGTAGCCAGTTCCACTGCGATGTCTTCTGCACTACTTAAAACCTTTACAGGGAGGATAACAAGTGATAGGAGATTTACTACCAGCCACAGCACTATAGTCAGTGAGAATTCAGAAGGAAGTCTAGAGGAAAAAGGCTTCATTTTGGCATGCAACATTTAAACAGAATACCACCACCTCTGTGGGAACTGCTACTCTGAGCAACAGGACTGACCCATTTTGATTTCCCAGACCTCATGAACCCTATACAAAACCACATCAACTCTTGGAAAAGTTGATGCTAAAACAAAAGCATTAGCCTTGCAAGATGAATGCAATTTGTATACCATTCTAGTCTCAACAGTTAGCTATTGGCTAGAGTATCCCTTTAGCCGGAATATCCGAGGCAGCTTGGCAGAGGTGACACTCCTTAGCTATTAGTCCTCACAGGAGGGCATCAACAGATTCCATTGTCCTAAGTTATTAAGGGATAAGTGAAGCAGCAATGGAAAAACGGTAACAGTCCAGACGGAAAGTCAAGGCCTTGAGTAAGTTTTAGTGAAAATACATACTGCTGCAGATGTCTCTTCTGGCAATAACACCCTTACGGCCTCAGGACCTTTCTTTTTGCAAAATCTGCAAAAGAAAGAAAACGTACCACAGGATTAGCCAAAGTTCTTGGACAACACTCGGAGGTTCATTACCATAGGAACTTTCACACGCTCTCTTACAGTCCAAACCAGTTGGAAAACTGCAGTGAAGACAGACAGACCAAAAGAACCAGACAAGGAAAAAGCAATTACAAGCTACCAAGCTGCAATACTCAGTTTTCCAAAGAGTGGAAATACAATAGCTGCAGTGGATGTCCGTTTGGAGCTGGATGCAGAGGGGCACACAGCACCTTTATTCCTTCCTACAAATACTGGCTGGAGGCGCAGCAGACAGTCACCCTAAGAAGAGCAGAGGTCAGGGTTTATAATTAACAGAACCTGAGGATGGCAGGCCAAGCCAGATTAGACTTATAGATTCTGCAATAAGAAAAGACAGGAAGGCACAAGTTTAAATAACTTTTCCTCCTTACTCTCTGCCTTTGATGAGTGCCTGGGCCCCTTCCTCATATAGATGAGCGCACACCTCTTCAAGCAGCTTGTCGTGATTAGCATCCTCCTCTTTCACTCTATCCTGCAACATGACTTCAGCTCTTTGAACCAACTCTGCTACCAGTGTTGCCCTGTAAAAAAACAAGAACAATCAGACAGACTGAAATCAGTGTTCTCAAAATGCCGCCCTATGTTCATACTCCAAGTGTCCCACATTCATACAATCCTTCTCTTTGGATCCCTTCACAAATTCCCCTCTATGACGGCCATCAGATCTTGCTGGACCTCACCGGCATAGCTTTATATAGCCTTGGTGTTCTCCTATAGAGCATACTCTGAGGGAAGTTTTCTTTCCCCCATACACACCATTTTAAAGAATCAACTCCTTGCCTCATTAGTGTAAAGTTACTTCTTAAGTCACAGAACAGATCACCAGCACTTACTTGATGTGTTTAACACAGTTGGATCCCACCCTCTCTGCCACAAATTCAACTGTTCTCCGTAGAGAGGGAGGCTGATTGTGGAAGAAGGCCTGTTCCAACTCCACCTGTTCAAGAGAAAAGTGCCACAACTGATTAGAGCACTCCACCCAGATCCTCCTCTCCTCAACACAGGAATGGACAGAACTACCATCTGTAATTGGGCTAAAAGGCACTCAATTTGCCCACACTAGAATTTCTGCTACTGTAGTATTCAGCACCCCTGTAAAATATTTGCTCCCTATTTCCTTCTAACTATTTAACTCAAAGCTCATTATCAGGGTTTATAAAACTACAAAAGCAAATGCCCAGTAAAGAGAAGAATGGGAGAGTTTGGACAGCACCTATGAGTAATGAATCACCACATCGGGTTTGTTCTTGGAAAGAAAGGATCCTCTCTCAATTACAGGCTGGTAATCCTGTAGGCTCCTACACAGTTCATTCTTTCAGTGGGAAGCATAGCTACAATCTAACCAAAACAGAGTATGAGAAAAATACCAACATTTTATGTTAAAGAAGAGGCAGACAGAGAAACAGGCTAGTTGTTCTAATTGCAAGAATGTTTACTGAAGTTATCTGGATTTCCACACCCATATGGTATCCCAGCCACGTGACGTAACAGAAGAATGAGGAGTAAGGATACCCAACTGTTAAGCACAATGTTCCCTGCAGCCTAGGCCCATTCTTTTCTTTCCTGGCATCAGGATACCACTGTGTACCCTAACCCTCAACACAAGCAATTTCTCCTGCCCTGCTTCCGCTTGTGACTCCCTAATTCCATTACCTGCAGTTTCCGCTGTGTGACAGAAGCCTTGGGTGCCAAGGACTCTGCAGCTGTTGGAGTGATCTTCCTTATAAAGCCACCATTTTTTGTTCCACTACCAGCCACAAAAGAAGCAAGTAGTTTCCGCAGCTCACCTGTAGAGAAAAACATGCAAAAGCAGTCATCATCCCCATAAGCAAGGGAACAAATCAAAACTCAAGAGAGAAACTTCCACATTGCCAGTCCTGTTTCCAGAGTAGATTCCCTCAGCTTCTGTGAAAGCTGAAGTTTCAGAAGAGCAGAGGGGCATCCCCACCCATTTAACTGGCAGGGCACATAGCAAGGCAGGCAAGGCTCCAACAATAAAAGAGAAAGCTTCCAAAAAGCTCCCTGGCAGCAGTCATTTCTATGCATCCTTTTTTAGCATGGCAAGCAGGAGCTGTAAAGTCTACAAGGACAACGAGGCAAGTAGAGTTACACAAAATTCCAACAGGGTCAGGAGAAAATACCAGGGGAAAAGCTTGAAAACATACTCAAGCCCTAGAAGCTTTCATGATGCAGGTTTAACACACAGTTTTCCTAGCACCTAAGTCTCAAAGAGCAGAGCACCATCCCACCATCTGGGACTCTATTGTCTACAGAGAGATTTCACCAACGGCAGTCAGATCCCAGGAAAAAAGATATCTCAGACAACAACCTGATAAAGCACCAGGGCACAAAAGGATTCTTCCCCTCCGCCTGGCAGCAGAAATATGCTCAAGGATCAATGCATTCCTGAATACAAACATCTCTCCCTATACCTAGAACAGAAAAGTTGTACACTTACTCCTATTATAAGGCTTCCTCCCAGCTTGCGAAGGATGAGCTCCCCTGTCCCTCTGTATTCAAGCTCTGTAGATCAACTATTCTGACCGTTTAGCCTCCCTCCCTCAGCTTCACCAGATAGTATTCACAGCTGCATAAGCTTCTGCAATACAGCTTTTTATCATACACAACTGACACCTGAAGTTGTGAGAAGGGGTAAGAAGGACGATCCAAGGACTCGCAGTACCAAAGGACAAATATAAATAAAAAATAGAAATAAAAATAAAATACATACTAACTTATTTTATTTATATAGCAAATATAAATTAAATACTCACCAAGATAGGGACAGCAAGTATAAAGTAACTGCTGATCTACCAAGGGTACAGAGTCCTGGTGAGAAAAGGAAGGAAATGCTGAAAGGACGCAGCAGGAAAGAAACAGTCTTCAGCAAGTCAGAAATCCCAAATGTGTGGTCACAGGCAGGGTTCAGAACTGCCTTTCCATGAAAACAATACAAACAACTAGGTTCCAAATCCACAGTAAAATTATGAACTTTGCAGCCCAAGCGTTCAGTCCAGCCGTGTAACACACAATGAGCTGCTCTACATTTAGTTAGTGTAGCTCAGCTTTTGCTTCTGATCCCTATCAAAGCCCAGCTGAAACCTGATGGCTACAGAAGAGAACCAGGACTGTTGCCACAGCTGCTACTCGTAAGAGAGAAACCTATCCATGGAGGAGAGAGTAAATGAGGCACATCTGCTATGCATTACACCTCCACAGGTGTCTTCACCCAGCCTTGCTGGAACACCACACTGCAGAGTAATGTCACCCCAATATTGCACAGTACAGCCAGAGGCATGGGAAAAAAAGCAACATGGGCAGTGTGTACTGCACTCATTTGGAAAAAAAACCCAAAAAATCAAACCAGTTGATCTCTGCATCTTATCTCTGCCACCAAAGAGACAGTACAAACCAGAACTTTCTAATTTGAACAAGATACACGTATACCTTAGCAAACATATTGCTCATTTTTCAAGGAACACTGTGTGTTCTTGTTGCATGTCTGGGGGTTATCTGAAATATTACACATGCCATAAACTCCTTTTATGCTCCTCCTTTTCTGCTTGCTCATACTATTTTCAGTTCAATTACCCTTTATCATGCAACTGGAAAACAGGCAACTCCAAAGACAGCAACCTTGCTCTTATAGTCCCATCTTACTATTTCTGTTGAGTTCACCATTACTATAATTTATTTCTGGGAAGAGCTACAGTTCTATCAGCTCACCTTGTACTGCCATAATCAGTGAGGAGGAAAACAGCATCTGATCCTCCAGCACATATTCTGCAAGCCGTTGCAGCAGGTGAGATGGCTCCTGCCTGACAAAAGCCCCAGAGCTGTACACACAGTTTACAATCCAGGATGCAATGCAACTGAGGCACTTGGACAAACCAGAGCATCGCGTCCATTGGCCTACATATGCTCAATGCAGCTGCCTTGAAGCCAAGTTACTGGTAAAATCTTAAACCTCTGAGGCCATGAGTAGGTCCACCCTCATCCACAGATTGAGAGGTCATGCTGCTGCACTAACTCACCAAAGCCTGAGCAGATGTCACAGTATCCATCATCGATCCCTCCTGCCTGACATCAGTGGTAAAAAACAACTCTTCAGGGACTGATGGAACCTGAAACAGAGCCCTAGTAGTTACAACCCAAACAGCAGTCAGTAACTTAGACCATTTCTGATAAAGAGAACAGTGAAATCTCACCAAACTCCCACCCACAGAAAACCTAGCAGTAAGGATCCTCTCTGCCCTAAGGAGAACCTTTCCATAAAATTAAAGATTTAGTTTGATCACAGTAACATAAGCCACCCTCCTTACCCTCTCCATGCAACAACTTTCACCTTTTCAACAGGTGCCTGCTAACCAGTTACTTTGCTTCCCACTGAAGGCACAAAAGGATATGATAAGTTCATCACACACCATCCCTTTATCAGATAAAAAATTCCCCAGTAATTCAAGGCTACCAGCTAGCACTCTGTCTTTGTGACAAGAGTTTCCACTTCTAACAGGCATCAGCTGTCAATTTGCTTACAAAGATGCAAATTTGTAAGTACAGAACAAGTTTCAGCAGCAATTAGAATTCCCATTGGAAAACATTGCTTCACACAATTCCACTAAAGGAAAATAATTTTCCTTTAGAATACAGAGGATTCTTTAAACCCCACACTAGTGTAAGGAAATCCATCAAAACAACAGACTACTGTTTTGCAGTGTTAACTCATTTCAGTACTATTTTCTATTGAGTTCTGTGCCCTGCTTTTTCTTCAGGGAAGAGCTGTGTGCACACAAGAGAATCTACCTGAAAAAGCCAACCCAGAACTGCAAGGATCAGCAGCTTGTTCAGGAAACTCATCTCTTTATCTTCAGAAAGGACCATTAACCTGCCGTGCAGCAAAAGCAGCAAGAGAGAGCGAGCGTGTTAGATTTCAGTAGCTCAATTTTTATTAAGCAAAAAAAATCCCAAACCACTCATTTTCTAATTATCCTTCTGTATGTCTATTATTTCTATTTGTCACCATGTACACATTCGCTGCTTGTCTGCCTACAGAGTGGAGAGCGAGCTCTACTTTTTTGTACATATGCATCTGAATAATATTGTTTTAAGTTTACACTGGAAAAGCCAGTGTTAAGTAAGTCTCTAGAATGTGCTTCAAATATTCTTCATGTATGTAAGAAACAGAACTAGAGCATTGTTTAGGCACAGTAGACCTTGTAGGTTTAAGGTTCAAATTCAAGGTTTAAAATTCACAGCTGTAGCTGTAGAATGAGTGACTGGGGATTTAAAGAATTTTGCTTACTTAATGAAAAACCACATATTTAAATAAAGTGTTAACGTCTGAGTTTAGGATGTGCTCCCTTTGCAGCCTGATGTAAGATAAAGAAGTGCTCATGATTTGCAAAAAAAAAAAAAAATACTTTTAAAAGAATCTCAAACTAGGGCCAGCATGCATTCTCCAACACCAGGCACCTCAACTGAGCCAGCAAACCTTCACAGAAAAGTTCTTAAAAAATATCCTTTCCCAGGCTCTTACCTGTATACCTGCAGCAAGAGACAAAATACTTTCCTGTAGTAATCCAGGAAAGGAGCAGTATGATCCACAAGGGAAAGGTACTCCACAATCCAAGGAATAGTGAGGATAGAACGCTGATCCCGAATACATTGTCTCAGAAGCTTCAATACATCCAGTACAGGCAGGGTCTTAATGGACAACAGAAGTTAAAGCAGCAGCTTAAAGTTACCTTTTGATACTTAAAGAACAACTTTATCTATATCATGACCTTTCTAGGATTTCATCTTCTGTACGAGTAAGAGGTGACTTCCTGGCTAATGAAAACATTCCTTTGCACACAAGCAGAGGTAAAAAACAAACTATGATGGCAACCAGAGGTCCCACTGGGACTTTCAAAAGTAAGGCCGTAAGCCTGACTATGTACAAGTGGAGTCAAGGTCTAAGCCCTGCCTCCATGCATTCAGTATGACACGCTGCTAGGAGATGGGTGCAAAACTAACAAAAACATTCCTGGTAGCTGGATTTTACACTATAAATACAAGTCATCTTAGCCAGGCCAGAGTTCTGGTATGACAGCCCCAGATTAGCAGAAATAACAGAAGACTGAGTACCTCATCATCTTTTGCATACATCTTTTTGCTCCCTCTTTTCCAGCTTACACAAACTCTTCTTTCCTTTATTCCCAACTGCAGAAGATGCAGTAGGGGCACAGAACAGTATAACATCATCCTAGGAACCACAGGCTCGCTTTGAAAGGGCATAACTACCATAATCCCCTCCTTGGATTAGAAAGCCTGCCTGTCAAGCAAAAGGCCACATTAGATTTCTTAGAAGAGTTTGGTTTCTTACTTGGTTTCTTAATGCTACTGCAGAGTCTTGCAAGTCTCTAGTTGGTTGCTCCACGGTGCGATATGGCAAGAATACAAGAAACCCCAGGAACTTGCCAAGGAGTCGTAGGCTTAACAGGACCACAGTGAAACGCTTCTTTTCATCCTGAAATGAAGGAAAGCAAGCTGGGGCAATGCTACCCTGCAAATGCTACCCTTTAGTGTAGGTAGTTGTTTTGCTAATAGGGTAAAATTCCACTCCCTTCAGGTAAAAGGACCGCATAGCTCCATCACTGCTTTTGATAAAGGTAAGCTTCCAAATATGTATTTATCAAGCATTTTAAATTGTGTCTGCCTCCACTGCTTCACTTATAGCAAGAAGAAATTAATTCAAGAGCTTTCTAAAACAAGCAGCTGCTTAATCACATCTTCACATTAACAACTTCGGAGTCAATGAAAGACCAGAGAGCTGATCTCACGTTGCCTCCTTTATACCATTACTGCTCTGCAAGTTTCCATGAACCTTTGGCTGCTCCTTTGCTAACAGACTATAAGATAGAACACCTCTGATAGGTATAGATGAGTGAAGAAACATCTGAACAGGCAGGACTACAAATTCATTCTAACTAAAATCTTTCACGTGGAAAAGTAACAAGGAGCTACTGCAACTGAGTGCAACAACTGGACTCAGTTATTTCATTGATCTAACACAGGGTACTAACAACCTAAAAAGCGGCTCTCACTTATCAAACTGTTGTGCATCATCTCTTATGACAGTTCTGTGAAGCACCGTAAAGCATGCAAGTAAGTGGCAAGGGGCTCAGACATCCATAACCAAGTTGCAGAGTTATGACAAAACCAAATGAAGAAGCTCTTGTCCTGCAAATACAGCAGTGGAAGCTCCAAGGCAACTCACAATCAAGCCAGTAATTCTTCGGGTACAGGAGCAGTTCAGGGAAATTCCTGCCAGATGTGTTTGCAAAAAACAAACTTACCTGTTCATCCATATCTGCTTCCCCATCACTGTGCTCATGCTCCACCAGAGTAAGGCCATCCAGTTCGAGTATCTTCAGGCACAGACTATCCATCAGGTGCTGATTGAACTGGTAACTTCAGCAAAAGATGATGATGAGTCAGACTGGGCTGAAAACAGCAGTAAAACCTCAACTAACACACTGCAAATTTTCAAGCTTGTCTCACGAGTTGTATCAAGCATCAGCAGACATCCAATGCAACAGAATGAAGACAAGCAAGCAAGGGATAAGACTAGCACTGGCTGACCTGCCTCTTTTCCACTCTTATTTTGTACTTTTCCGAACACATCCTATTTAGCAAGTCCCAGCATAAGGATAACAATATGGAGCTGTTGAAGCAGGAAGCTGTAAAGTAACTGAACTTAAGATTCAAATCTCCCATAGATCACAACTCCTCCATGCTGTGGATTGTGAAAAACTCATTAAACAAAACCATGAGCCTGGCTTCATCCCCTAACTCCTTAGCTTCACGCACTACCACAGAAGAAATTCTTGGCCAGTCCAGTGCCCTTGCTATGCAGCACTGCACGCCTTGGCACTGGGAAATGCTTATGGCCTATGACAAGATATTATGAATTTATAGAAAGAAGATTATTACCACGTAGTCTAGCCTTGTGTAGCACACAGACACATTTTATGCTCTAGACAGAACCTGCTTATTAACATGTTCACCATGCACGCTGGCCAAGAACACCAAGTGTGGTATTATGTATCTTAAAAACATTTCTAATACACTCTGCCTAGGTTACACCATGTCCCAAGCTCTCTGGACAATTCCCTGCTGCAAGAGCAATGTGCTGGTGTTCCCCACTCGCCCACACACTTCACCAAGGAAACAGCGACCACAGGCAGCTAACCTTCCTGCGCTGAGGATGAAGTCCCTGAAGAACTGCTGGCACCCTGGGAATGAAGGGGGTGGACAAGGTCCTCTGATGCTCTGAGGAACGACAAATCTTTCCTGCAGCCTCTTCAGACGGCTCAGATTATCAGAGCCCAGCATATTAAGGACATCCTGGTCTGGGGTGTCTCCCCAGCTTGTGCCACCACCAATAGGACCTTTACACATCTTCAGGAGAGAAAGAGCAGTGATGTGGAAAATTTGTAATAAGGCATCATTTCATTTCATCTCTCAGCCCACATGTTCTCCCTTCCTCACAAAACTTTGTTCTAGGAGTAACCCAACCATGGCCTTTTCAGGCGGCCCATGTACAGAAGATCTCTTTTCCTCATGCGAAAACATGCCACCCACCGTGGCCATAAACAGCCTAGAGATCTTAAGAGATGGAATTCTGATCCTATACATCTAACTCAGGCGTATCTAGCAGACTACATCTGGATGTGTGGAGGGAACAGCTATCACTCATGGTCTTCATGAACCACTCAGTATGATCTTTAATCCATCTCCAAGGACTGTGATACTGCACTATGCATTCCCAGACCAGGTTTTCCTGGAGCTTGCACAGAGTTAAGTGAAGTTAAAAAATTAATGTCCCCTTCCCCCAAACACATAGATATTACTTAAGACTCAAAGAATCACAGAATCACAGAACTGTTCAGGTTGCAAGGGACCTTTTGGATGATCTAATCCAACCCTCTTGCTCAATCAGGGTCAGCTACAGCAGGTTGTCCAGGATGACATTCAATTGGATTTTGAATGTCTCCACAGACTGGAAATTTACAACCCCTCTGGGCAACCTGTTTCAGTGTTTGACCACCCTCACAGTAAAGAAGTGTCTTATGTTCAGATGAAATTTCCTTTTTCTCAGTTTGTGTCCATTGCCTCATGTCCCGTCAGTGAACACTACTAAGAAGACTCTGGCTCCCTCCTCTTCGTTCCCTCCCACCAGGTACTTGTTACACAGTGCTAAGACAGCCTGGAGCCTTCTCTTCTCCAGGCTGAACAGTTCCAGCTCTCTCAGCTTTTCCTCACACAAAAAATGCTCCAGTCCCTTAATCATTTACGTGGCCCTGTGCTGGACTCACTCTAGTAAGCTTCTATCTTTCTTGTACTGGTGAGCCCCAAGCTGGACACAGTACTCCAGATGTAACATATCCAGTGCTAAGTAAAGGGAAAAGATGACTGCATACTCCTAAGTCAGGATAGTTTTAATGACTGAGATCATACTAAAATGCAGTACTTAACTACGTATATCAAGTGAACAATTACTAGGTCCATTTATTCCAAACTGAGCATCCTGCCCTCCCAAAAGAACGTCTTCTTACACTTCCCAACCTTTAAATTATCAGGCCTCAACACAATTCCTCAGTCTCTGTTCTTTTCTGTATGAGTATCATAATTTCACACAAGATCCCACAAATCACTTTCTGGTCAGACACATCGGGTTCGTTTAGGACTCCTAGTTATCAGTTTAGATCTTTGGTTACCCTCATGAAACCCTGCAGTCTTCATTAAGGAGGCACAGACATAAAGAAGAAATACAGTACCTCGGACTGATTAAATGCTGTTGATGCAACAAAGTCCATCTCACCTCTTTCCCACAATCTCCCTGAACACACACACATCTGACAGGACATTGATGCAAATTCAGACTGGAGACTAGAGGAATTTTCAACATTCCAACAGCTCACAACTTCCTGGCAGTGTGTGTGGGCTAAGACTCAAGGGGGGAGGTTTGTGTCTGGTTTGCTATCCAAAAGGAACCCACCGATAAGCTGGCCATTTATAGAGAATACAGTGAATATCTATATTCCAATCAGAAGCATCTTTTCTTTCTTCATTCCTTCAGTTACAGTGAAGTCAAATGATGCTTGAAACTGGCAAAAAAACCCCTGTAAGCTACCACAGCAATACCAAATCAAAAAGAGGCTGTTGCAGTGTTACACAGAAGAACCAGAGACTCTTTGCAGGTAGTACAGTCATGTTGCTAATGAACACAATTGGGAACCCCCGCATTTGATACATGCCAGAATACACCCTTAAAATTTCTAAAAATTATGACTGTCAAAGTAAATAACCATGAAGAATGAATTCTTACAGCTCATGATGTGCTCAGTGTGCCTTATCCCTGACTTACACAGAATACATCAGTAATTTAACACCAGTTTATATTTCTGGAAAAGGAGTGAAATTCCCATCCTGAAGACTTGGCTCTCACAAAGAAGTTTCAATAGGAAAATCTCAAAGAAACTTGCAACACATGTTTTTTTCCCCTCAGGCTGAGGAAGGATCAGATCAGCTTTGATGCACATCTTCACGAAAAAAACAGTCATTTACCTGGATAAGCTGTTTCTGAAAGAGCCTGGCAAAATGGCTGTGGTTGCAGGTTGCAGATAGGTGAGCCATCATGGCCCTATGAAGGAAAACATCACAAAATGCTGACTGAATCTCTGTGTTATAAAAAAGTGTTTTAACCTCAAACTACATCAAAAGCATAAAGTAACTGCTTTTAAGAAAGCGATCTCCAAAGGCCACTGCAAAAAGCAACATCTTTATAACCAGGTTTCTGCTGACCATAGAAACAAAAATTCTCCCTTAGCACCTGCAGAGCAAACACAGCTCTAGAGATAAAAAGACTCTCTTCCTTTCCTACAAAAATGCTGTTATTTAGGAAGAAAATTAACTCATTCAGCTCCCACTCTCCCCTGTGCAGAGCAGTTACTTGCGAGGTCACACAGATGCAAGTAAAAACAGCAATAGCAGTACTTCTCATGCCCAAAGAGAAAGAAAATTCCTCAGTTTAAATCTCAGCCTTGTTTTGCTCCTGTTGTGAAAAGTCACCTTCATACAGATAACTTAGTGTTGTAGTGAGTAGGCTGGTGGTTAAGACTAACACAGAAACCCACAAGGCAACTGCTTTCAAAACCCTAACAGTTTCTTTATATATACTCTATTTTGATAAAGCAATAAATGAATAAAAGTTTGCTTTCCACAGAAAGAGACACAGTTGTCTTGTTTTCAGAGCCAATGCACTAGAACCCTCGAAACAATTAGAAGAGCTAAGAGCTTCTGAACATATAACACACTTCACGCTTAAGAGCAGTGGGGCACTGGAAACATGAAATGCACACACAAGTGTATACAATGACCATGTTCAGACCACAATACACAGGTTGTGAGAGTGGCTCTTTCTGCTCTTGAAGATAACAGCTGATATTTTTTAAATACAAGAAGCAAGTTTACACAGACAGTATATTCCAAAAAGCACAGCTCCCTACAGATTAGTGCAGAAGACCATTAGGAAGAACGTGGAACTTAGGATGCCAAGTCTAGTATGCCGCACCAGCAATTCAGCTACATTAAAGAGCTAGCTGAAGTTGCGTAAGACTCCTACCTGATCTTGTTGCCCAGAACTCTTTCGAAGTCCCAGCCAGTTTTTTCATGGTTGTCCTCCCATTCACGCAGCAGTTCATAAAAGATATCCCTGTGAATCAAGATATTTAACAGTATGAATTCCTACTCTTCAAAATTTGAAGTAACTGATAGCTCCTAAGTTCCCCAGCAAGAATCTAACTCAGATTAAATAACTCAAGCCTCTAAGCATTCAGATACCTTTGCAAAACTCATTAATGTTAGCGATACTTCAGGGAGTTTCCGTTTTCCAACTTGTCTTTGACAGCAAGTGCTTAAGCTTGTTATGCCCAAGCTCTGACGGAATGACCAAAACACCCATTACCAGACATACTGAAGACTGAGAGGCAGGAAAGAATAAGCCACATGAAATAATACCTATGAGGAGAGAAAAAAGGACCAAGACAACTTGCCATTCTCCCCTCACCCTGTTGCTGCAAGCATGGAGGGAGGTGGCAGGAAGAATAAAAGCATACCAGATTTATATGCAGAAGCAATCCAGTAGGATGACACACTGTACTGGCATTTACCAGAAGTCTCAATAACTCCTGAAGTATTAGGCTGTTCTTCTCTAAAGACATTAAGCATTTAACTCCTGCAGTCAATACGGACAAAGACTTTTTTTTTTTTAATTAGAGTGAAAATCTCAGGATTTTTTCTACAGCATGTAGTATACATGAAACATTCTTAATATCCTTTGTTCACAATCACAGAAACATTACACCCTGTGAGCTATACAGTAACAGTAGAAGAAACTTACCTTTGTTTCTTAAATATGTGGAATGCTCTGTCACTGGGAAAGTTAGAGCGATTGTCAGTTTCTGGCTGGAAAGAAACAGATTGTACAGAGCACGGCAGCAGGAGAGACACCTGTTAAAAATACAATGGCAGCTATTAGACTAATATAAGTCTCTAATTCATCCAACAATCTGAGACCTAGAAAAAGCAGGGAAAAGGCATGATGAGGAAACAAAGTATCACTAGTTGAGTTGTAACAGACACTAGCCATTTCCCAGTTGCTAACTTCTAATAAACACCAACAGTTGTACAACCTACATTACGCTACAGAGGCATAATCACTCAACATTGTGAGTGGAAGCATTTCATCTCTCTAAGAAGTCTGCAGAACAGATTGCAACCAGTGTGGAAAGAATGGTCTGCAAACAGCCAAAGTGTACCTTCTATAAAGGGCTCCAGAGAATGCAGGGCAGTGGCTGGCAATTCCTATATTATTCTTCTTTCTCCTATTCCGTAAGCCTTTGTCTTCAAGTAACACAATACCTTTATTTACAGCTTTAACCAAAAAGCTCAGCTATTGACATGCCCTAGCCTCAGAAGGTACTCTGTACTTCCTTTGCCAAAAGCAATTTCCATTTTTAAAAGATAGATGAAACAAGATACAAAATACATTAAGACAGGCATTCCTACCATCCAGCTTTAGTTCCCTAACTCAGATTATTAGATCAGGAAACCAGTTTTCACAGGCTGCATTGGCTCCTCTGAAGCTTCATTAGCCTAAAAGGAGACTGTAGCTATGAAAGACATCCACTTCTCAAATTACATTCTGATATTGCATCTGATGTTCATTCTTCTGGAATCCACGTTTATTAGATGAGAATCTCAAAAGCAAAACTTGACCCTGTCAAAGTTGCTGGTTGAGGTCAGGGCCTGGAGTACAGTGTAAGGCTAGCCAGTGGTGACTCACAGCTAACAAACTTGGACCTAGCAATTCACTCACCCACTGACAAGAAAAAAATGTAGCTTTCAGACAATTGCCAAAGATGACATGACAAGATACTCAAAGTAGATGGAATGAGATTTAACATCAAAGCCATCACAAATATAAGAGCAACAACACAAAGGTATGAAGCAACATCCGTTGAACTCTGCAATTTTTACCTTGGCTGTGCTGCTTTCATAAGCCTGCCTGAGCCTCTCGTGCAAGGTGGGAGAAAAAGATGCAATCCGTTCATTTTCAGCCAAGAGCTTCAGCGTCCCCTTTTCTAAACGGGAAATAATTCTGCCAAGACAACATGAATAAAACCCACAGACAGAAAGACATAAACAACACAAGATCAGACCTAAAGAAATGCTTATGCCCATCTTCTATGAGGCTACCAAGTAAAGAGTTCCTAAGCCCCAGGCACCCAGCGTGAAATCCTAGTGGCATCTGTAGGGCCATTTTTTATTGCTCTCATTTCATGACTTTCCCATTCTTGCACAGTCATACTGAAGTGCAGTAAACAGATCAGTGCAAGGAAAACTCACACACATTCAAATCCAGGCCAAGTTGTATGTTTTGAGGGAAAATTAACAACTTCATGCCTGTAAGTGGTAAAGCTCTAAAATCCAAGCACACTTGCTTCATCTCACATACATCTGCAGACACAAGCAGAGTTAAAAAAAAAAAAAAAAATATTCAACTCACTCATACTGATAATCCAAGACTTGAACAGCAAAATAAACACAATTGTGCACACTTCGGAAATGCTGTCTCCCTGATGCATCTAAGGGGAAAAAAAGAAACATGAAACAACAGCACCTTTCACCATTTATAAACTAAAACACCAACAATTAGCTCTCAAGGGAAATAGGAATTGCCATATCCAAAAATAATCTTCTATACAAGTATCCAGTTTCCAGAAGTTCCCATTCCCTGCCACCTGAATAGACAAATCCTCCCACCCTTACCCTTCCTATACTAAAGGCAACTGTTTAATGCTGTATGAGAAAGAAAAAGTAGACCAACTGCAACCAGTCACCAGCTGCTGTTCCCGTAGCTAGAGACTGTGTGTTCCTAATCTCAGCCGCAAGAATCAGTGAGTGACAAAACTTCAAAGGTCAATCAAATAGGGGCATTTAGGAGGAGGGAGCTGTCTCATCTTAAAGCCACCCTTTTGGTTTTTTTATGCGTATCAAAGCACTAACTGCATCAAGCTTAAGCCTGAATTTGCCAAAAAACAAATGCAACAATTACGTATTTATATGGATGGATCCTGTGCACTTGTAACCCAACCTTAAATTTAAGAAACACACAGCAGATCAATAGCACTTTTGAGTCGCAAGGACCAATGGAGGAGAGACTTTAGCATATCTGTCCTCCTCTCTGAAAGTCAGTGTAAGCAAGCAGCTACAGCAAATCTCACACAACACCAGAAAACTAGATTCAGACAGTATCTAGCAACCCCGCTTTATCATATTGCAGAAGCACTTCCCATACATGCATGATTTTTGTCAGCATCTCAGATGAGTCCCACAGTGGTAATAAGGCACTTTTATGGAATTTAAGACTAACTGTCCAAGCTAAAAGCAACATTATCATTCCATGGAAGTAACATTCTTTCCACTCAATACTATTGTTTACCTTGACTTCTTTCATTGACTTCAAGGTCACTATCCCCATCTTCTGCAGTAGAAGTGCCTTTAGATGTCAACAGCTGCAGAACAAAAAAGAGCTCCAGAAAAATATTTGGAACCAGGTTTTCTGGAAAAGAGAAAATGAGATACTAAAGGTGGATATTCAGTATTGATCTGTTTTAATAAATGAAGGTAAAAAGATAGATAACTGTTCTAAGGCACAGTCAGCAAACAACTCCCTCCCCACACAGCCACAGTGTAAATCAATATGGGAATTACAGGGAAGATGCATTCAGGAAGGGTCTGGTTTCAGATAGGACCCTACAACTTCAGCCTACTACATCTCAGAGTACTGCATCAGGTTCATCTCCTTCCCTAAACTTTTACCTAGTATGTGTTTATTTTAATAACTGTGTTGGCTTATTTATTTTTCCAGATATTGTTTGTTTGTACACTGTAACTGTCCCACGACTTTTGCTTCTCATCTACCTCCCCGTCACAACACACATGCAAGTCCAAAGCCCAAAGAAAGGTCAATCTCACATCTTCTGGGTCTTCACCTGCTATACACGATGAATAGAGCTGTGCCAGACACTCCAACTGTTTCTTGCAGGAAACCTTAGTAGGATTTGCACAGGTCACCAGATTGCGAGTGTAGCTAGGCTTAGTAGGAGTGCCAGGATCAAGAGATATCCCTGCAGGAGAAGACGCCTGGTGCAGCAATTTGCATCTGAAATTCAAGAGCAGCAACATACCATGTGACTGAAGACGATACACAGCAGCCATACAGCCAGAAAAGGTCTTTCCCTTGCAGTCTAGCATGAAGAAATTGCTGCGATAACTAACCCCGTCATTTATACTGTCTAAAGCTGCTTTTAGCATGACAGTAATTTAGCTTGTCTTTCCCTTAGTGAGAAAGGATCTCGGGGCTAACAATCAAAAGACTCAAAAGAATCACATTCAAATTCCAACTCTGCTAAAAGGGTCTGGCACTTTGACCAAACTACCTAACTAACCTATATTACTACTTCTCATCTAAACTGATATTTGTTAAGGACATGGAATCTGTTAGAGATCAGGTCCTGAAAAAAGTTTTTGCACATACAATTTCTGACAGCTAGACACTTCACAAAATCTATGAAAATAAGGTTCACATCCACGCTTTCAGATATATTTTTAAGTTAACAATGCCCTGAGGAGATCCAATACCACTAAGTGGAAAGGCAATGCAACAGCTGATGAAATCCCATACTGGCAAGTTAAATGACAGAAGGAACAAGCTACTTTAATTACTGGACTCTCAATCACCAATGATCACTCAGTTAAATACATAGATACTGTAAAAAAATATACCTACAGAGGTCATTCAAAATGCAGCAGCAGAGTGGCATACTTAAGACACATGAGAAGCAGGAAAAAAGTCAGTAATGGCAATATGAAATGATTTGTTAAAGATCCTGGTGGAACATCCACACCTGGCACACCACACCACCTCTTACCACATTGTCTCAAAGCAAAAAATCTTTAAAAGTCACTTTAAAGGCTGTGCGGAAGACAGAAACATTTTTAACTGCAGTAAAGAACTTTTTCTATTGGCCTATTTCTAGTGGAACTGCTGCGATAAAGAACAAATTAGTCCCAAAATGGGAGTGGAAAGCTTATTTAATCACATCTCCCTGCAATGAACTTAAGCACTCAACTGACTGAAGAAAATTATTTATTAAGCACTTTGTAAACCCACCAAGGTAAAACTCCAACAATGTAGTTAGACTCTGCTTCACTTCTGCCTCAGTGGTGTCATCTACCTCAGCATGTATTTCACCTTTTGCCCTTGCTCAGAAGGACCCAGTTGGCTGGGGGCTGGGTTAGTTTTGTACTTCACTTCACCACCACCAAGGACACAACACAGCTCCCAGCTCTGAGCGGCAAGCACTGCCCATTTCAAGCATGATGGGTCAGGTGAGATCACCTCACGGGCAAGATCCAGCCCACATACTGCTATTTCACCTACTTTATTCTATACGGATTAGTGGGACATTTCAGGTAGAATTCTAACTGGAATAGGTGCTTCACAGAAGTGCACAGAGGAAGGTTTGAATCCTGAGCAGTTCTGTTACAGGTCCAGTGCAAACAGTAACTCATGAGACTCTACTGGGTCCATTTCAGCAAGTTCTAGACTCACTAAAGTGAATTGCAAGGCTTAGCAGGAAAAGAATTCCACCTGCATGATCTGAGGATTTTCCCCAAGGACAAAATCTACAAAGACCAGCAACAGTTCAGTCAGCAATTATAAATGATAGTTTCTCTACTACTGTGCTTTGCTTTTTTTCTGATGTCTTCACAGACTAACAGTGATACCCTTTTACAGAGGACAAAAGTCACACAGTAACTGAAGGGCAGAGACAAAATTAGAAGCTAGAATTCACCTCGTCTTCTAGCACACGTAATTTTCAATAGATAACTGCAGTAGTAACTTTTAAAACAGAACCTCAAGCTACCCATGTCCTGTTTTCTCTGACTGCAAGCTTGTGGTAGTCTGCCCACCTTGTAAAATCATTAATACTTTCCCCACATTTGCATCATTAACTCATTTTCTTCAAACCAGACTACACCTTCCATCACGGGTGCAATCTTCAAACACAGCCCAGTTACATCAGCTTAAACCCACTCACTTCACCCGTGCAATCTAGGGAAAGCTGCACAGGAGATGAGGCAATCTTATGAAAGCAGTGAGGACTGACTGACCTTGTGAAGATAAAGTGAGGGTCATTGTTCCAGAGTTAGCACACCTCTAAAATGACAAACATGAGCTAGCTGCATTAATATCCTAGTCTGATACCAGACTCACACTTGGGTTTAGGCAAATTATAGTTTAAGGTCGCCAATATACCTTCCGGATATTCTTCTGTCATTTCCACTCTGATATTGGTACCACTTTAAGACAAGAGAATTAAGAAGCAATGCAAGACTATCATCACCCTGCTAAGACCCTACCGTTCTTTCTTCAGCATCTCCCTCTCCTCTTGAAGGCTGTTGCTTATCACAGATGTAAGGTTTCCTTCCTGGACAGTAGTAAAGGCCTCAAGGCTTGACCCAGATGAAAACCGAGCAGCTGGAGACTGGCTGACAGGCGTAGAAGTGAAGCACATCTTTGGTTTTGAGAGAGGGCGCTCAGCACTTACAGGAGTTGGGTTGATTCGCCTTGATGGTTTGCTTTTGCTGAAAAAGTGAGAAGCGATTCCACTGAAATCAAGCTAAATAACAAAAAAAAATAGGTCTCAAGACAGATATGCATACAACCCTTCCAGAAGAACCTAATGCTAAATTAAAATGGATATGGAGTGAGGATATTGAATTTCTGAAGTGTACGTGTAGTTGCTGACTTTATTCTGGTCACCAAATTAAAACTCATGGAGCTACAGACTGCTAAAAACAGCCTGCTGACCCTTGCTGCAAAATTAATTATCAACCATCAAGCCACAGAACAGATAACAGAGTGCCACACAACTCTTCCAAACATTTCTAATTCGAAAGGACAGAATATGCCTCATTTTAGTAAGGAACTAATTCACTGGCAGTTTCTAACACAACCACAACAAAAAGAAAACAAAACAAAACAAAAAACCAACAGAAACAATCAAGCTGCCATTGTCTCTCAGTAAGATTCCAGGCTCCTGAGATACCATAGGCCCTTTAAGTTTAGGGAAACCCATCCTTCCTGCATAAACTACCTAGATATGTCCTTCAGGAAGAGGCCCTGTAATGCAGTAAGAGACATATTGGAAATGAGATACAAGAACACAAAGCATTATCCTTCTCAAGGAAATGCTGGTTGCTACATATTAATTGCTATGGTGTTCTCAAAATCACTACAGCGTTGGCTTCCAAACACTCCATGACCTCTTTCCTCACTCTTTTTCCTAGTTAGGCATAGTGCAATTGACAAAGACAGCCTTACTGTCTATGCTGGAAACACACCTTATCCCCCTTGGCCAAAGCATCATCTAGAGCATCATCTAGACCCCACATCTGGATCTGCTGTACAAACCCACAGACCTATCAATTTTTAGCTGCAATTTTCTATGTCCAACTAGAAAGTCCCACTTTCAGAGTGCCTGATATATGGAACAAACAGGTCGACATGAAAGCCTTGTATTTGGTAATGAGGTTTTTAAAGAGTAAAATCTCAAAGAGAAAGAGAAAAGGACAGAGGCAACCACAACACAAATAGCTGCCCAGAAGCTAAGCCAAAGTCACCAGGGAGACCAGGGCCTGCAGCAGACCAAAGATAATACAGACATCAGCTACCCATTTTGTCTGTGACCACATGGCACAACAAACCTGCACGCTAACATCTGTTACCAGAAGCCACAGAACGTCAATCCGAAAGCCTTTTTTGCTAGCATCAGTAAAGCTGAAGAGCCTTCCAGGATGGCTCTTTATTAACAATTGCTGTTAAGTGAGAAACGTGAAGAGCCAAGATAATGCTGACTTGTTAGAACACGCAAGGACAAAGACGTGCTCAGCTTCATATCAGCTGGTCTGTGCACCAGTAAGCTGCAGGCAGCATCACAAGTGAGAGGCTAAAGAGGCGTCTTGGGTGAGTTCACAGACTGGAAACCTGACTACCCGTTGAAGCAACATTCCCCTACATAGCAACCATAACAAAGCAGTTCTGACCAAGGAGCCTGAAGGCCAGCCCCCAGGTATTGTTTCTCCTGTATCTGGACACACACAACAGGATGAGCTAGTCAAGGAACAGTAACGTGCAGCACAATCCAAACAAGGCAATAAGGCAGACTTGCTCTTACTTTGTCCAGCCAGAGGCAGCACCCATGGGTGGAAACTCCTCCAAGTTGTTAAGATTTAGCTGGCTGGGTGGGGATCTGGCAGAAACAAGAGGCACTTCACTCCGCTTCCTTCTCCCTCCACTCCATGATACGCTGTCATTCTTTCCATCCTCCTCTTCAGCAAGGGAACGTCCCAGATCCCGAGCTACCTGCCGGCTGGAGGCATTGACTGAGCTGCTGCCTTTCCTTCGGCCTCGTCTCGCTGGCAGGGCTTCAGGCGTGGCTGTAAGGAAGCTCCCCAAGCTGGCCTTCTGAGATGACCGCTTCTCACCGTGGTTAAACACAGGGCTGTACCCAAAGCTTGGACTGCTACTGGAGACCATGCTAGGGAAGTCACCACAAGGGCTAGACAGGTTTGACCCAGAAAAGGAAGAGGAGCTGCTGGATGCTGCAGCAGGAGTAAAGCTGGTATCTGTGGTGCAGGTGGTCGCTGAAGTCCTTTGGGAAAAGAGCTGTACTCGGCTGCTGGTTGCGTGGCCTGCCCTCCTTTCTGATCCTGTCCTTTGGCTCTTGTGGGCCTTGGAATTAGGAGTTTTAGCAGGAGTGGAGGGTCCATTAGTCAGGATCTGGCTGGTCTGCTCCCTTAAAAAATTTAGCAGAAAAGGCACAAAGTCTTTCTGAAGCAAACTAAGAGATACCAGCTTATCATGGATGTGGTTCTCCTACAAGGAAAGAGGACAAGCCGTTAATACAAAGATGCCACCCAATTCTTTCTTTCCATGTACCCAGACTCATTTAAGCAGTAGCTGTGGGATTGCAATACACAATAAAAACCAACATGACTTGTCAAAGCAGGTCACTGAAATTCAAGCGACCTTAGCACTGGTCATAGATCTGAAACTCAGCCTCCACACAAGCCATTTTGGCAGAAGTTTTCAGACTGAGTCATTCGCTTTGGTCTCAAACTGGGCAACAGGGGAACTATTCCGTGGAAACATCAGTAATACTGAAGCTACGGCCAGGGAGAACTTGGAGCAACTGGCACCCCTAAGTCCAACATTTCAAAGACATCGATACTGAAGCAGCTAGTTCCAATAGAAAAATACAAAATCTGCAGCTTCTCCGTCCCCTATTTGTCTCCGGATGCCACCCGCTTCCACAGAGGGGTGCTGTAACAACAACTGTTTAAGCACTTTGAGTCCTGCACTGCCAAACACAAGACCAAGGCTGCTCTTCCCTTTCAAGTAAATAATTTTGCTCCCTTGAGACCTCACGGAGGTCCAAACAGAGACTGTGCAACTTTAAGGTACACGAATTTTATACCCAAGAGATTCAACCAAACAAAAAAACCCAACACAGACTCAACACATTTAAAATCTAAACAGGTGGCGGTGATCTTACAAGGGTAAATGTAGACAAAAAAGACTTCGTGTTACACGCACAGTGCAAGGCTTCGTACACTGGGTAAAATTTCTTTTGTTCCTGACACCGCACCAGGTTTCTGTTTCGTCTCAGTGGGATTCAGCAACGTTTGCAACAACAACAGAAGCAGCCCTCACAGGCAGCAACTTATTCCGTACTCATTTTAAAATCATTGTACGCATACTCCTGTTCACGTACGTTCACATCTCCACTAAATCAAAAGTCAAGAGACCTAATGTTATCTCTGAAGGACTTTTTTTGTATGAAAGGGGGCAGTGAGAGCATGGCCATGACTGGGCTCCTGCAATCCTTGACACCGATGCTGAAATTTATATTTGAAAGGGTGAGACCAATTCAGCTTCCTGGAGAAGCATGAGACTCCAGTACAGCCTGGGTAACAAGCCAAGCAGCCACGGCTCACTGCTTTAGTACTCCAACACTCAGTGAAAAAACACAGGTCAGAACACAAACCCCGTGAGGTGTCAGAAGACCCAACTTCTTACTAGCTCCAGGCCAAAACTGCCATGAAAGCTAGAGCAAGGCATAGCCTGCAATTTCCTGAGGTGCCCCCCTGGGTTTAGTGCAGAGGCACAAAGACGAGATCACAGCCTGCGCGATGCACGAGGTCAGGCAATTTCTCCAACTTCTCAGAGCACAGCCTGCTTTCACTCATCTTGTCTCTCTGCGAGTTCACAGAGGTCCGGCTCCTCCACGGCCAGACAACGGCAACCTGTCAACAGTTGCCTGCTGCAAGCCTCCCACTTGCTTTCTCACGCTGAAGCGAGCAAGCCGCTCCCAGCAGCGAAAAGCAGTTAGTGCTTCCCTTCCAAGGGCAAACTTTTCGGTTAGTAAACAGAGCCTCCGCACCCTCCACCCACGCACTGCTAACTGAGCTGCCGGCGTCTCAAACTTTATAACCTCCACAGGTCTGCTTCTGCAAGTCACAGTTTAGGAAATACTGGGCGACGTGAAATGCTGGTCCGTTCTTCCTGCACAAGTTTAGGATGACAGCGCTGCTCAACTAACTCACATGGGTGACAGCAATGAGTTCTGATTTTCTTTAATACCAGGTAACGCGCTCTGAGGGGCTCAGGCAGAAAATGCTTTAAATACAAATTGTTTCTCTATGTTTTCAGCCAAGTACAAAGGCTCATAGTCCATCTACGGTTACAAATGCTTTTATTACCACAGGAACCCAAACTCTC
>NW_009259967.1:1916803-1919606 GCF_000687185.1 Egretta garzetta
CGTGGCAGCGTCCCCGCTGGCGGCGTGCGCGGTGCCAGCCCCGCTTGACAGCGCCTGGCTCGGCTAACTGCCCTCTCCCCCGGGGAGCGCAGAACACGGGCGTACGGAAACACACGGACCTGGCGGGCGTCGAGGCGGCGGCACCTGGGAGTAAACCCTCTCTCGTAGTAGGTGCCTATCTATGAGGCATCAGACCCAGCCGCCCACGGTCGCATCAGTAGTACTTACTCCCGCAAATGCGAAAAGCCGTGCTTAGAGTGCAGCGCTAGGCAGTACAGAGTGCTGCCAGTGCGTAACTCTGTGCGTACCAGAGAGGCATCGCATCGGTGCCCCGAAACCATCGCCTTCGGTACCAAGGGATTTCTTGCAAGCACGGTGTTTTGGCAATGCTGTTACTGGTTACCGTGTGCACAGTAGAGCATGAAATGAGCTTGTGGTGAGCTTTGTCTCTTGAAACCTAAACATCGGCTTCCGCGGTGGGGCTGGTGAGGGATCTGTAGCGTGCAAATGTATGGTTAACTAGTGAATGCGTCTTTATGGTTTTCTTCCCACCTACCGAGGTAATAGGTATTCTAAAAGCATCAAAGATCACGTGGCGTGAGTTGTAGAGCCTTGGTTCAAGGGCTAACATTAATGCCTGGTGGATGAGAAGACGTTTCACTGACCACCGAGGTCACGAAGTTTCTCACTGACTCTCTTTTGCTTTTCCTTTCCCTCCACCTCCTCTAGGGTTTAATGACAATCCTGGCCCATCTCATCAATCCAGTCTTGAGAAGATGAACCTTAAAGAAGAAATAGTAGTGAAGGTGGTAGAGCCAGAAGAAAGCTCTGAGGACATGGCTGTGGTTCCACCTAGCCAAGAACAGCTACCTTTTCTGGGGACATCAGGCGGTGGTTCCTCTGGGAAAGTAAAAGCCAAAACAAAAGGCAGGTCCCAGGCAGACCAAATGGAAGTAACTGAAAAGGACCTAGTGCAGATTCAGCAGACCCAGATGCAGGTGATCCAGTCTGGCTTTGACAGTGTCAACCACAATCTTCGACTGCTGCAGCAAGGCATGCAAGATCTGAGTAACAGCCTCAGCATCATGGCGCATACGCTTGTTGCTATCAAGAACGTCTATGTCAAAAACAACACTGGCCCAACCACATATGCCACCGCCTCTACTCAGACCACAGCTGGGTACCTGAGCCCGGCTTCCCCCCAAGTCTCCCCCGCTGAGGACAGGGGTAGGGTGCAGGTGGCTGGAAGCAGCAGCAGAAGCAGCAGCTGCAGCTCCAGCTCCATGTCACAAGAACCAGGTCCTTCCGAGTTTCCAAGGCCCCCCCTGAGAACCATTAAGAAAGAACATCCAAATGGCTGCTACTACTTCTGCTTTGCAGATGTGTAAAAAAAACTTGAATATATGTAAAGTGACTGTGGTGTTAGGTGATGTTGTATGTTCTGCTCCGGCTTGTGACTTCAAAGGAGCAAAGTGGACTTGCCTCCCACGTTTTTCCCAGTGGGAAACATTTCGCTATAGGTGGCATTAAACACTAACTACCAGTCCCCTGTTTGTTAACTCTGTTGCAGTTGGCTAATAATTTTCTTCTGTTCTCTTTATCCTTTTACTCTCTTAAAAAAAAAAAAAACCAACCAAACGAAAAACAGATTTATTTTGACTAAGACTCTTGTCTGTATCATCCTTTGTTTCATGTGACCTTTTGAAAAATAAAAGGCATGAGAGTGGGGTAAAAAAGTAACATTACGGTTACTGACCAGCACTAAGAACACAAGTTGTTTAGATTTTTGATTAAAGAAACATCAGAAGTAGTTGGGTTTTTAAGTACTTGCTTTTTCTAACAATTACAGTGTTGGGGGGGTGTTTGCTTGGTTGTTGTAAGTCTGAGCTGTTGCAAGGCATCGCAGGAAGAGTTTGACATAGAGCTTAACCCTAGGAATGGTTTAGCACTGAGTTGTTGCTTCATGAATGTACTCATCAGGACTCATGCAGCATTGCTCCACCTGGCTATCATTCATTCCCAGCTTGTCAAATGCACCTTCTCCTCAGAGGGACTTTGTTTTGCTGCACTAGCAGGGTAGGCTCTTTCTTGTCATATGACCAAAATAGAGAAGTACAGCAAAAATAGTAATTGATGAGTGATGCCTGGTTTTGACATGGAACAATTTTTCCCCATGTGGTTTATAAGCAGGCTGTGTCTTTGACAGATTTTGCAGCCTTCTGGAATCGGTACCACAACATCTGAAATACAGAGAGCAAAAATTTCTGTGCTGTTTTACATGAGTCGGAAGTTAGATTTGCTGTTAAACAAATTGTAGGAGGCAGGGGCTGAGTTTGTTCCAGGCAGAACAAATGCTCCTGCATGGTATATGAAGCCTTCATTTTCACCTATCAGAGAGATTAATAAAATCTTGCAATTCTTTTTAGTATATATCCAAGAAAGAAGGAAGAGTTGGAGGAAAAAGTAACCTGTTAAGTGTCAATTGTGAAACAAACACAAAGGAATCATTCGTAACATGAAAAAGAAAAATCTACTTTTTGCATCTAGACGGGAGGAAACTGTTGTCACTGGCGCTACTCTTAAGATGTGTTTAAGGCTTATATATTGGAGTCTCTCTACTTTGCACAATTTAAAATTAGCAGAGGTGCTGTGTTCCTATGTCCAGTGTCCATACTGGAGGGGGAACAGAAACCCTCTCACCTGCAATTTTATCCGATGACCTGAAAAATCATGCAGGTCCGCCTCATAAGCATTTATCACCAATATTAAAGTTATACAGATAAATTTGGCCTACAGCAGCAAC
>NW_009259967.1:1919711-1943535 GCF_000687185.1 Egretta garzetta
TTCCTGCTGCAAGAATTTAGCAAACGCGTGTGACGTAGAGAATGGCAACCCACTTGTCCCTCTCCTAGCAGCATAAGAACATGTAATCGTAGGGTAAGATAGGACGTTTTCACAGTCAGCTTTGACAGAGCACTATACCACATGAAAATGTACTTTTAAGTACTTTCTTTTACTTCTGCCCATATACTCTCACGGTATACTGATCACATGGGCACATACGCCTCAAAAACCAACAGCTGTGGCCTAATAAAATGCGAACACAGGGTGGTCCTGTTGTTAGCAAGTGTTTCCCTTCTGTTTCACAGGCAGAGTAAAATACGCAAATATCTCACAAAATTAAAGCATACACCTATAGGGCACAGTAAATTGGGATTAATGCCTTGAAGAGGAGGAGGTTCCCATTTTCATATTTATCTTACAAAAGGAGATTGTGTGGGTGACAGGTATCACTATCTTATTTCTAAGTTGCTGGTTTTAAAAACAAGAGGGAACTAATCCTTCTAAATCTGGGGGGTTTTTTGAGTCTGTTGTTAAAAGCTTTCCAAACTAACCTGTTGGAAGCATCTGTATTTCTCCTCCTTTTTACAGATGGGCTCTTGAGCAGTGTTTTCTGTAACTGAAGAAGGTACCTTTCATTTGTATTTTGTTCTGGGGGACAAAGAAGCCAATTAATGCTACCGTGACATTCCAGGTAGATTAGCAAAATGTGGTCTAAAGTTTACCTGGTCCTTCTGGGCGCTGGTTTAAGCTTTTGTCCAGGTTGCAATAGCCAGTTCTTAACTGTCCGACTTTCTTTCAATGTTTCAATCCTTTCTCCAATTGTTAATTCCCGAATTTCATTTACTACAGTGTTTCTAGGGAAAGCTGGCTTGCGTGCACTATGTGGCTTTCTCACTTTTGAGTATGAATTTAAATGAGAGGAAGCTACAGTCCAAGCACAGAGAAGCGCAGCAAGATCCTAAGAGCAGAGTGGGTGGACTGGAGCTCCTGTGTGAATGAAGGCGACGAGCCAGGCAATGCTAAAAGACTTCAGTGGTCAGAAAACTACCAGACCTCGACATTGATCTGCCACAGAGTCTTTGTTCCAGTCTTGCTTCTTTCCCACAGTCTTGTCAGTTGTACCGCTAACACATACTGGAGCCAGATGAAAAGCACTCTTCCATTTCTGGTATCATCCATTTTTATACAATATTTTAAAGAAGGAAAGGTACCAAGCTACATGTCTCCAGTACAGAGTGTGCAAATTTGTTATTTTCATCTTTAAATTAATACAGCTGGCTTGCTGTTTCTTTATGCGCCCTTTCTGTGATCAGACGATGGTTCTGTTGGGAGCACCAAAAGCACACAGTGTCCAGAAGCGTGCCATTAAATTTCTGGCTGCTCTTAACAGAAGATGAAACATCGTTTTCTTGGAATATTACAGAGTAAATGAATTCCCGATTTGTTTCCTGTCATGTGAAGCAATTTGAGCTATTTATATAAATTACAAGAGCTAATGACCTGATCACAAAGCTTAATGAAAATACTGCCAATGATTTGAATAGGGGCAGAGCTGGCTTTTAATTTCCTTTACATACAAGACATAACAGCAATAACGCCGAGAAAGAGCGCCAGGGAATTTTCTCCAGTTCTTCTGGACTTCTCTAAAAACTTTGTTCTGCCGCACAAAGAGCAGGCAGTATTTTCCACAGCACACAAGGACTAAGACATGGCAAGCACATAAACCACAAATATAAATCGTGATAATACTGTAGTCTACTTTCACCTAGTTTTACTAGAAAGAGAAATGAAAGAATCTTGGAGGAAACTAGAGCAACTGGTAGGTTTAACGCTGCGTTTCCACAGAGCACAGACTGCTCAGATTCAGTAACAAATTCTGTTCATTCATTTCTCTG
Source organism: Egretta garzetta (assembly GCF_000687185.1). NCBI lineage: Eukaryota > Metazoa > Chordata > Aves > Pelecaniformes > Ardeidae > Egretta > Egretta garzetta. The sequence goes on from NW_009259967.1 coordinate 1,921,607, forward strand.
CTGCCTGCCACTTAAGCGTATTGTACATAGGATCAGACAGGTCTCCTCCAGAGGCTGCAAAAGCTCAGTGACTGCATCCAGGCAGCTGATCATCTCCAAAGAAATCCATTACGGTGGCCTCTGACTAAATAAGAAATCATAATTTTGAAGGAAAAAAACCAACCAAACAAAAGAAAAGAAGTAGCTGGCTTTTCAGGACAACAAGGCTGGAATCCACCATATTGTTACTAAAATAGATCTGATCTGGCTGTGGCAATCACTTATTGTTTGGCTGAATAGCAGTATGGAGGCTGGTTGAGTTTTTCTATTCTTACTAATATACCACTCATGAACCTACTAAATGAGCAAAACTTCCATTGATCCAATCATTCCGACTTGCAATACGAATATCCGACTCATGTTGCAGTTGTACCAACAGACACTTGGTTTTTGTTGTCTTGGAACAGGAAAAAAAAATCACTGTCAAAGCATTTTCTCCGTTTAAAGGACAGGGTTACAATAGTAAAACACATTGAAAAAAAATCAACTGAAGCTTTATAAATAACTAAATCATTATACAAACACAATCAAGAATTGAAGTTTTGCATGCTGAATGAATATTTTATTTAGAACCAGTTTATAAAAATAAAATACAAAATAATTTGAAAACCAAACTTAAAACATTGTACAAAGCCTTGATATGGTACAAATGAGAAAATAAATAATTACAACTTTATGTACAAATGACCGTTACAAGGGCATTAACTCTTTATGTTCTTGGGTGCCTGAGCAAACTTAAAAGGGAAAGAATGGCTTAGAAGGTTTTCAAGGAGGGGAAGGGAACTGCAATTACTGCAATTACAAAAACATTTGTCTTCCTCAACGGTAACAAACAATCTTGGAACTACTTTCCACTTAATCATGCTGCAGATTTTACTATTGAGTACTTAGTTTCTTATGGGGTGACAACACCGTATTTTTAATTAATACACAGATTTCATTCTTTGTGGTGTTGCCCAGAGATTTTAGCTTAGCGGCCATTGGTTGGCAGCTTCAAAACGTCAGCACTTGTCTGAAGGCATCGCTGGTGATTTCCTTAATTTGCTAGTTTGGACAGTCATAGGAAAGCATTTGAAATTGATATCTATTAGCACAAGCACTGCACCTCATCTCTGGGCTGACTCTATAGAAAGAAAGTTAGAAGTTGGGGAAGGATTTCAAATCTTACTTTTTAGCCAAGGAAAGTAAAGAGGATGCAGAGAAGGCTGCCAGGCAACCAATCCAGATCTCCAGTCAGAGGAAGAAGATGTGAAATAGCCAAAAAAAATCCCACCTCACCTTGTGTCAAATCTTTATGACCTTGCCTGCCACGCAGCAGATACGGGGTTGAAAGGATTTGAAGCCAGGCAGACCAAACTAATTATACTGTAACTTTTGGAACAAGCTGGTCTGCTGTTATTAAAGGTCCTTTATATAAATGTTAAGTCAAAGATCAAGTGATCTCAAAAGGAAACAAACATCTGTAACTCAAATTAATTCCAGCTGAACTCCCACAGACAGTTGTGGATGATCAGGACCTCATATGAGTAGCCCACTTGTGGTATTGTTTTAGAAGAAACCACTTTGTACTCTTGGCCAAAGCTGGCTCTCAGGGGTAATTCTCACAGAAAAGCAGAGATCAAAAGGCCTCTCATGTTATAATAGTAATAAAAAATAAGCATTTTCTAATTTAAAAGACAGCAACTGCGAATATGATATTTATAGGGTGAGTTTATTCCTTCAGTCCCTAAACAGGGGAAAAAAACCTCAACAAAACAAGACCCTATACTGATTTTTATGAAAGTTTCACCTGCAGAAGAACAGCAAGAATTCCCAAGGATCAAGCTTTTCATGTAGAGGAGAAACAGAAGCAAAATACATAAATGACATATGCTAACGTTTGGGTTTGTCGCTATTACTATTAAGAGGGAACGCGCTACCAACAATGGAGAGCAAAATCAGCCTACATGTTCAAACCCGGATGGCTAGAGTAATTGCCACGTGAATACATTAGACTTCAAAACAATACACTCCTATGCATTTTTCCTTAAAAAAAATGCCACCTTAGTTAATATTAACCTCAAAGGTTAGTATTTAAAAGCCTGATTATTTAAACCACAGGAAAATGAGTGATAAAATTTTTTGGCATTTGACAGTTTCTTAAGATAATTCCAGACAATTATTACACAATTCAGGCTGACTTTTATATCGTTTCTCTTTTACAAATATTGTATGCAGGGAAAAGGAAGACTGGCTTCAAGCAGACAGCTGAGGTATTCTTGTGTGAGGTGCGTGTTTATGCGATTTGCATGTATTCGCTAAGAAACGTATGACCTATGCCTATGTATTGCATGTAGTCAAAACACTGACGCTCGCTTCCTTTTACTAGTGTTAGCCATTACTGAAAATTGCAGTAATTGCAACCGATGACATTTGAGCCAAAAGCAAACCAGCAAACAACCCCCTTCCATTCACTGTTATTTGATTAGCTAAAAGAATTAGAATAAAAATATTATGAACCATTCCACAAGTTTCAGAAACAGGAACAAGCATCCAAAGTTTTTACCAGTTGAAGAAAGGGATTGCGGGTAACCGTCAAGGCTTTTATTTATATAGCTGCCAGTTCTCTGAGCATTCCCGATAGCGGAAAGGCATACAGAGAATGGGCCATAGGGGATCATGGTGTTAACCCAAGACACCTAAGCAGCCCCTTGCTCACTGGAATCGACAAGACAGGCACGGCTCTCATCACCTCACAGGATCAGTCCTACATGAAAAAATTAAGATCAATATATTGTAGGCCTATAATGAGAAACCAATTTGACTTTGAGATCTCTTTTATTCTCCTATTCCTCTTCAGAAGATTCCTCTCTCATTTAGCATATATATAAAAATTGGAGGCACATACCTTCAGTTTGCCATTAGACCCTTTTAAGAAATTTGAATAATCACTTTCTTCATACCAGAATTTATGCCTCTTAGTGTTGCACAAAAATGTCCCATTCATTATGGAAAAATTCTGTTTTACAGGAAAGACTCCATACGGCAAGTCTGGCTTTGTCTACATTCTCATCAAAGAGATAAAGAAAATACCTTTTCAGAAGCATTACAGTCAACCATTGCATAAATGTTACTGCAATAAGAAGGACTTGTACCCAAGTAGGACTATAGGATCAGGATTTGTAATATGGAAAGGACACAGAATCAGAATTAGGGCATAGGAAAATTACAGTAGATGAAGAGGAGATCAGAGCAAATCAAAGCGAAACAGTCCTCGGCTCACTCTGGCAAATGAATTCCAGTAAACAGGATGCAATAGCCGAGACTGTTCCTATCTATATGTATATACACACTTATGTATGTATGTATGTTTCTATATAATATACAGTATCTATATAAGTGTATATATAGATACACTTATGTACAAATGCGTATTATATATATAAAATCAAAATTGTGTTTTCCCAGCTATCATTAATACCGTAATACTACAAATTGTAAATGATAGAGCTCTTGCAAGTTTTTTTCAGATTAAAAATATTTCAAGCTATTTTTAAATATATAGGACCAGATCCTCCCCTTTACATCACGACTGTTTAGTGAGGTATGCGAGAAAGCTTCATCTCAAACGTGCAGACTTCAAGGCAAGAATATGTCCAGATTTCCCAAGACGGGATGTGGCTGGCGGCTACAATGAATGCCCCATGTCACTCCCCAGGGGTTTGCCTCCTGAATAATTGTCCATAACTACTAGTTAAGACCTCATATTGCTCCCCTGCTGAAGTAGTAGATCGGTGCCTAGCATCATACGACTTGCCAGTGTTGCTTTACTATATCACACCTTCTACTACTTTTAACAGGGTTTTACTTAAGTAGTAATTGGCATTTGTAATTAATAATGAGGTTTACTGATATACATTTTCGAGGTTGCAACTTAGATTCATTATGCCATGCAATATCGCAGCACTAAAGTCTCTGTGAAATGTTCAGTCTTTTCAAGTTCTGTTTTAGTTTAAAGGCTTCATACCTCAATTTCTCTAAAAAATGCTCCAAAGTGCTGGCCAAAACACAGGAAACACGATAAAGAGGAAATGCATGTGCAGCATCTGCATCTGCTACGTCATGGCTCCATTGCACTGCCCTCCAAAGAAATGGAGGCTTAAGGAGGACAAAGCAACAGTTCCTTGAATTATATTGTTTCCCAGCTAAAATCCCTGCGTAAGCTGCTGCATGCTATGCAGAATAACTGTAACTCTTTTGTACAATGGAGAAAAATCTTCCCCGTCCCTGAAAATTTGTTGCAGGTAACTCTCCGTAAACCATTCATTCACACTCTGCACAAAGACCACACACAGGTACATTGGTTTTTTATGCAGAGTCAGTTGCATATTCAAATATTGAAGCTTACAGAGTTCTTGATGATTATACAGGCCCCCTAGAAACATTAAGCTAATATTTATGTATGAGTTGATCAGCTGACCATTACCTAACTACATTAACTGATTGCTACATTAGACTATAGTAAGCAGTTCTGTAAACTTTTGCGGGGAGGGTATCAAGCAATAAAAAACTCCAGGGATAGTTCAAGACAAGTTATTCACAATCACTCCTCCATTCATATCTTCACGATTTTCTCACTAGGTTCTGTTGAATCCACAGCAAAAAAGCAACTGGGGATACATAGTCTCTTTACCTTTTTCTGCACTGAAAGAAGCCTGGGTCAATCAATCACAACTGATATCTCTTCCTCCGTTTTGGCATAGTTTACTATTTTTACATTGGCAAGTAGTTCAAGTACAAATGAATTTCTACAGCACTGATTTTTTTTACATATAATGTAAAATGTAAAATATAATGTAATGTGTAACAATGGACAAGTCTGTATGTTGAAGACAGCATAAAAAAATCCTTAGGTGTTATATTCTTTCTCACCTGTAAAACAATTACCTGTTTCTGGATCCTGCTACACTGGAGAGAAAATATAAACACCTCAACTTCATCATTTCAGGCAAGGATGCATAAAGCTCGTACCTATTAAAATTGACCATGTTAATGTAGGAATAAGCTTACAAGACCATAATAAATGCTTCTCAGAAATAAGGGAGAGGGGAGGAAAAATAATCACAGGCTGCCACACCACCTTAACAAATAATTCCAGCAGTGCCCAGGGTAAAAGTATCACAATGGGACCAAATCCTCTTTATGGTACACCATAAAGAAACATGAGGAAAACAGGAAGGAAAAGATGGAATTTGTTGTTGTCACATTCATCTGTTAGGTATTCATTGACCGTCACTGCTCCTACATGATGAGCATTCATAACAATTAAGAACTCGCATTATTAAATAAAAACAAGTAACCACAAGCCCTATTTGTAATCAAAAATAAAAATACCTTTGAGTCTCTGTTTTGTTCCATATGCAAATGCACACACAAAATTACAAAGAAAAAAAGCAAGCTGCAAGACAAAACGTTGGCTGGTTGAGAAATCAGCAGTCCTTCAATCTTGTACCAAGGTATAAAGGCTATTGGAATTTGTGAATTCCAGAAATTTTGGGGGGGGGGGAAATAGAAGATGCAATGCCAAAAGTATTCAGGAACTAAAAGAAAGGGAACTGTATTATTTGTGGTCCATAAATTACAAATGAAAAAATGAGAAAGAATGAGTTTATATAAGCATATACATATATGTATATATAAATATTTATATTATATAATTTACCATGAGGACATGCAATTATCGGTATAGCACCTATTATACAATATAATACAAAGGAATAGGACTTTCCAATGGTACAGTTTCTTCAGAAAAAGCAGGTATACCCTACCTATTGCATTCATCTGTAGTGCTTGAAACCTGAATGAAATTAAGGTTCCACACTGTGCTACATTACGTATGGGAAACAATATACATATTCATCATAAGAAAAGAAAAAACAAAATCAACACAGTCTGACAAAGCAAGTGAAATTCAGTGCAGCTCTAGGGCAGCTTTAATGCAGCATTAGAATGTATTAGCTCAGAGACAAAATATTCCCTTTTTAATCCAAAGGTCTTCATTTGGCAGAGGTTAAACAAAAAAGCACAGAGGCTGGCTGGAGAGGCATGTGACTACAGCAAGCAGATCAGTAACTGACAAGTCTCCTACGCATCCAGCGTCCCCACAACAGGAATCATTAGGGAGAGCTGGCTGCATCTTTCTCAGGCTTGCCTTCTTGTGTGTTACTATTCTGACCCACTGTTCTCTTCTGAATATAGCAAAAGGTGCTGTACCATTACATTCCCTACTGAGATCCTGCAGAGCACAAGAGGTTATTAAGTAACTACCAAAGTTGGAAGAATTAGACACCATGCACTTTACTGACAGACAACGAAGCTTGGCTACCAAAAAAACCGTTTGAGCAAAAGAATGACGAGAATCCAACATTAAAAATATCTCAGATTGCTTTCTGTATATTTTGCTTTGATGCCTAATATTCTTACCCAGATTTTGTAAGGGTGTTACGTGTATTTCTGTCACATATAACCTACCAAGTTCACAAAGCAGACAATCTCCTCATCTCTGTTTCATCTTTCATGTTTTTATAAAAACAAATGACCAAAAAAGCAAATCTTGGTTGGTAATCATCTCTGCACAGTAAGATCAGTGGTTTAAGTGATCCATAACTAATGGAAAAACAAAAGCCAGCAATAAGAAGGGTTCTTTTTGCAGTTAAGGGAAAAAAGGTACTTCTGTTTGCTGAATTATTTTCTAACATACATTGCAATTTATCGTAAATCTGCAACATTCAGTGAAATGCAGACATGTCCTCCTTGTTCTTGTTTCCTAGGCAGGAACGCTTTTCCAAATTCTACTGAATGCAGTTTGAAGAACCCCACTATGACTCCTGAAGGAGTGTATGATACAGAACTCAAAATTAGCTTCTTGGATCCTAATTTGTACTAAACAATTTTCTAAAGAATATAGCTATAAAAACATCTTGGCAAATGTCAATTTTTAAAATGTCATCAGTGTCAAGAAGGGGCAAAGTATATGACACTTGATTAGGTAGAAAAACTGTGCCGTGGTAGGTAGGGGGACAAAATGAGCACTGAATGACTCAGAGATGTGCGCAGCTCAAAATGGAAGAGACTTACAAGGTAGAAATACTGCGTCTTCTAAATTGTGTGCTTTTTTAAAACTGCAAAGACATGCTTGAGCAGTACTTATCTCCCACGTGGTGACATCATTTTGGGAATAACCATTTCAGGTTTTCTTACATACTCCTCAAGTATGTAAAGCCTTAAACAGGCCAAATCTTCTAGCTAGGCAAACTAAAAACATATAAATACCCTTTTAAAACACTCGCCTTAGAGATGTTTTTTACTCTAACTGCATTGCACCTCTTTGACTATCTAGTCATTCTTTTCCTGGCCTCTACTTCCTCTCTCACAGATCTGCTTGCTGCCTGCTCTTAGGCAATGCCTGGCCACTTATTTACACAGTATGCTTTCTCATGAATGGTTTATGATGCTTACTTTCTTTAAAAAGCGCAGATTCAACACCGTTTTTTTCAATATACTTTTTTTGATTTTTTTTTTAAATACACAGTACACAGACAAAACATGCATCAGATTTAGGAGGAGGCTTTATATCTGTCAAGGCCCAGTTCCTATCTGCTAAGCTTAGTGGTTGATTTGCTCTTTCCTGTGGGAGTCTTAGTGTTTGGGGAATGGTGGAAGGAACTGCCAGATCCTTTCAGACCATTCTTGCTTGGTTTGTTGCAGCAGTGCTCTTGTTGGCAGGATCTCCTAGAAGATGAGGAGCCTGAATGGCTAGGAGGTGATTTACTCCTCCCAAGATGTGGGGATGAACTCCTCTGATCATGATGGGGCCTCCCAGCCCGGGACGGAGAAGAACTGGCAGTACGGGGTAAAGAAGAGCTCCTAGGGGAGGCACTGGGACTGCGTCGGGGGATGACAGGGCTTTTGGGTGGTGTTTTTGGACTATGTGGAGATCCTGGACTCTTACACTGGGTAGAACTCCTTGGTCTTTGAGATCCATTCTGTAGGATTTGAGCCAGACGAGAGATAAGATCTGAGTCCGAGCTGCTACTCCCTAGGACTCTGTATCTGCGTAACCTTAAGAAGAAATGAAGAAAGATTATTTCTGTTCCCATCTATTCACTAAATTCCATACAGAAACACAGTATCACTGGAAACTAGGGCTGAGCTTACACTGCAGAACAGACATCTGGAGCTGAACTTTCCTACAAGGTAGAGGTGTTTGGATCTAGGCTTTGGCTTCTGTGCTGTTCAAATCAACACAGTATTTATATTTGCATAAACTCACTCAGATAAAAAGTGAAATTTCACTGGTGGTGCTGGAAGAAGTGCACTGAAGAACAGCGCTTGCTGCCTCTGTATAGGAGGGGTACATCCATTCCTGCACACCATCAATAGACTCCTATACACAATTCTAAGGGATGACAAGGCACACCACAACTTCCTTCAGAGAATTTCACACTGCTGTTTCAAAATTTTCCTTATCCTGGTAATGTAGGCACTGAAACTAGATCATGAATGCCAATCATCAGAATTGGCAAAGGGGTCTTCTAGAATTCACTCTGCCCTCCTTTAATTAGTTGTTTTTACTTAGCCTTGATCTGAGCATAGCTAACTAACTCAATACTGATGGCTGGAATCTCCAAACCTGAACACTTAAAATTTTCAAAGGGACTGGGCGTGACAGATCCTATTGATTTCTCTGGGTTTGCAAATAATCAACAGTTCTGGAAAAGTGACCCCACTTTAAAAAAAAAGTATAAAGATTTAGTTATAGATTGACAGGTTTCAAAATATTGAATACACATCCATTGATGTATAAGGTTTAATATTGAAGCAGGCTCATTCTTGTGTAACAGCCTCTCCTCGATCATTCTCCAACAATGTAAGATTTCTCAGATAATTGAAGCCCAGCGTTTTTAAAAAAATTAGTTAAAGGACGGAACTTCTACAGGATTAGATACTGCATAGTAACTGCAGTCTAGCTCAAACCCACTTTCAACCTGAAAACCTACTTCTATTTTCTCTGCATTACCTAGCTTCCACCCCAGGTCTAGTAGGCGGTTTTCCTGGTGGTGGCCGAGGAAAGAACTGAGCTGAACTTGAACTGGTGACTTGATCAGTGGTTGCCCAGGACACTGGCCTTGGAATCTTGCTTTTTCTGGACTGAGGGCTGCTTGGAGATAAAGAGCTATCTTCTGTCTGCTTGCTGAAATGCGAGTCCAGTGTCAACCTAGAAAATGAGGATAAGACATCATCCTCAGAAAACGGTACTGGAGTAGCAGCCATTTTTTCCTCCAGTGACTTATCAGAGGCACTTGAGAGGTCACCAAGGAAAGATTTGAGCTGTCTCTTTTCCATAAGTAGTCTGACCAAGTCCGTCTGATGGGCCTTTTTTAGAAGCAGCTTTTCCTTTGCTGAAACAGGAGAAGAGGACTCTGACGTTGAGTCTATCTCTTGTGCTAAAACTGGGATTCGGCTCTGCCTGAATACAAAAGGAGATTTAACTAAGTCCTTCTTAGATCGATGAGAATTCTCATTTTCTGAAATGCAGTGGAATAGCTCTCCATTTCTGGGAGCATTTTTCTCTTTTTTGTCCTCCTGGTGCAAAAAAGTAGTAAGGGCCACTTGGTGGCATTTCAAGTCTTGGATATGGACTTCTTCCTTAGTAGAATGAAAACCATTTTCCTGAACTGGTGCTATTTTGCTTGCCTGTCTATTTACATGTGGTTTGGTAAATCTTGAGGGAGAAAATTCTGATGTTTTAGGTGCTATCAATTTCAGAACCTCATCTTGATTTGGCACCAAACAGACGGGCCTTGGCTTTGATTCTTCAACAGCTTCATTATTCATTAGAGGTTCTTCCTCTGCAGATTTTGAGTCTCCTGGCAAAGAATTATGTTCTTTGCTTAGCATTTCAATAGCGTCTTCAGAAACCACTGGAAGCCTTTCTTCCTCAGCCTCCTCTACAGGAATATTTTCAAGTTCTTTCTCTTCCTGTATGCCACTGTGTTGTTCAGGTAGGTCCTTTTGGCCACAGTCCAGGACATTGACACATTCTTTGACAAGTCCTTCCCTGTCAAGCACCTCTTGGCTGATATTAAGTACCAAATCTGGTCTGCTGGCACTAGCTGGAAGTGCATCTTCTGTCACAACCAAACCTGGCAAGCTTTCCTTTGGAGAGGAAAGTTCCACGGTGTGTTCCATAGACTGAGCATCCTGCTCTCTTTTCTCTAGCTGGTGGCCATAATGAAAGCTCTCTGAAGCAGACTGTGTGGATGCCACTGAAGGTCTGGGTATTGTTATCTGCATTGGAAAATTAGAGAAGGAAAAGGTGAGAAACTCGGGAAAGTTATACAGATAACATTCTTCAAATAGCATTTTGATTCCACGTCAGCAAGATACATTATATAATGATTCCTGTGAATCACATTGTTCAAATAATACCTAATTTCACCAATTACATCTAGATAATATGAAAAAAAATAACTCTATCACCCCAAGACAGAAATGTGTAACAAGTAAAAACAAACAATCTCAGTGAAAAAGGTAGCAATTACCGAGTAACCCTCCTGGAAGTGAGATCCAGCCTAACAGGCAGGCTTTTTATTTATTTTACATTAGTTTGAATACTCTTAGAATAAGTTGTCTATAAACGTAAAATCTTTAACAAGTACACAACAATATTTTTGGACAAGTACAGAAAACAAAGAACACAGTGAGGTCCAGAATCAGGAATGGACTTAAATTTCAGTTTAGGCAGATTTTAGATACTTTGTTAACAAAACAATTAATAAAAACTTTATTTACCTAATTAAATACATCCATACCCATAAAACCTACATTTTTGTCCAGAAAAACTTTCCTGAGTACCCAAATTTTAGCTATTACCTTCCCTATAGACTTTCATGCCTCATTTTAACTAAGCAACCTGGTTAGGACATCTCCTTACCTAAGGTCATTAAGAGACTCACAAACTAAATAGTCATGCATCTAAATCCCTTAATGAGTCTAATCCAATAGGTATGCTAAAACCTATATATAGTATTGAGTCAGAGTCCCTTTGAAAAACAGATGATTATGAGGAGCGCTGCCTCTAGTACATAGCTTAATTGTTAGAGCACATGTCCAGGAAATGGAAAACCTGCATTCATGTCTCTCCCCACCTGAGGGCCATCAGCCATCTTCCCCCAGTTCCCATCAAGTATGGACAAAACCGGAATGGAGTTACTTCTCACCTTTCCTGTTGAAGTCAGGCCACCGCACAGACAGAAATGCAAGAGTCATGAGGTCAGAGGGTGAAAGAGCACGCAAAAAACTGAGAGGAGTTTTACCTCTACGGCCAAGGGAGGAATGCACTCTCATGTGAAGAGGAGTCCTAAGTTCTGGTTTATACATATTTGAGTCATTTGAGTCATTTGGTAAAACGTATAAACAGTAAAAAATCAAGGGGCTACCCTTACATCTTCCTCTACGAGGATCGAGAGTTCAGCTCCTTTTCCCCTTCTATTCTTTAGCCTCATGAATCTGACACAGTTTCAGTTTGTAATACTCATGAGAAAGTGGAAGACTGGAGTTTGGGTTTGGACATAAAGACTCCCTTGATGCACTGATGGTAGAAGAGACAACTAGTGGTAGCCTATTTCAAGTGTTGCCAGGATTCTGTTATGTTACAAGACAGATTTCACTTGACCTTGTTGCAGAAATTATACATGCTGCTGAGCTTAACTGGCTTTTCCAAGAGCAAGTATATTGGTACTACTGGGTGGAACCAAGCTCATCTGTCAGGACCCACAACAATGTATAGTGTGTACTCAAACTTTACAAATGCAGAACAACTGTCCAAAATAAGAAATGGGAGCTGACAGTGAAGGAGATATGCTCAGATTTCCCATGAGGGTATAATGGCTTCATTGAAATTCTTGCTGATTTCTTTTTCTTTTTTTGTGCTTTCTTCATAGACCCATATAACAAGATTTCCATCATTATGGGTGCACATTTACCTCCATGAAACACAAACATTCAACTGATATTATAAACAGTTCACTAGAACAAAACATGAAACACAAATCACATGCATAAAGCTGAATTAAAGTGAGGACAATTATTTATGTTAAAGAAATTATTTCTATACTATAAAATGTATTCTCTAATTTACCTAATGCAGTTTTTGGACCTTCACCTAAAAATGTGGAATAATATTTTTTGAGAAATTTGGAATGAAATTTGGAGAAAAGATTTTCTTAGTTTTATAAGTAGGATTAGCTGTTAGGCTACAGAAAGTGGTATTTTTCATGGGCGGGGTGGGTGGGCATGGGGACTGGAGGAAGAGCAGAAATGTAAGATAATTGAACTCTTGTTTTCCCAAGTAGACCTAAGCTGTTGGTAGCATCTTCCCCAAGTTGAGATTTATTGAAACAGGGGAAAAAAAAAAATAAAAAAAATAAAAAAAAACCACTGAGACCTGCAGCAAGAGGCTACTTTTTGTCTCCCTGAAAATATGTTTTCAAATTTGGGCCAATACAGTCCCTACAAGTTTGCTGAATTAAAATGGTACATTGAGAGTCAAACTGAAGTTACTTAGTTTTGGCAAAACAGTCCTCCTCATCTCCTCTTGCTCTCAGTCTAGGTTCTTTCCTCTGAAAGAAACACTACTTCCCTTTTGAGTTAGAGAAGTCTTTCTTGCTTCAAAAGTTTTCTTGTGAGAGAATCCAAGAAGATCAGTTCAGCTACAGAAAGAACAGAGGAAATAATAGAAATTTTTTAAAAAGCACCTTTGCATGATTAGGTGAATTAGTACCTAAATCTTGCGTGTTAAATAAAATGGTTTAGCAAGAACTCTGCAGAGCAAGGAAAAGGGATAAAACCGGAGAAAAAAAAAAGTAATAAAAAAGGTCTAGGAAATAGGACAGCTATTCCATATGTTTCCATACATCTCTAGGAAGTTCCTCTGAGGTGACACGTTTCCAGGTATCATACACTGAAGGACTTGCTTTCATATGACAGAAGAACATATTTTGGCCTGTCACACAAAAATCATCAGATCTCTTAGAAATTCTCAACTACAAGCTGGGTAAAAGGAAAGGCTCAGGAAATTTTAATGCAGCATTTTCCTTAGAAAAACAGGTTCAGATTTTGGAGAGATCACCTGGACGTTTGCTGTTCACTGAGCTCTGTCTTCAGCTTGTTTCAATACCTTGTTCTCCAGGGCTGCAGACAGTCCCCAAAGTAAGGAAATCTGGTAAAATACTTCATTTTCCAAACTTTTAACTTGATGAGCTACTCTGGTTGCCAATTCAAATAACGCATGAACCAAAAAAACAGAGTTGTCTTCTACATATATGAAGAAGAATGGCTTTCCTTAGAATAGAATAGTTCTGGTGTCCTCTCAATTTTCAGAGGTAAGACAACCTTAGTTACTTTCTTTTAGGAGGCTATTTATCTTCTTGGTACATTTCCAGACAGGCTGCAATTGCATTTAAGTCCTCCTTTGCTCAAATATGTTTACATGGAAACTTTCTTTTCCTTGTGACCTCTCTCTCACATGTCAATTCTTTGTTAGGTGACAACCAGCTCTGATCTGACATCTGTTTACATTTTTCAAGAGACTTCATACCCTTTAGCACATCTGGAGAGAGAATTTCCTAGTCTTTCAGGTCTATCTTGCCCAGCCCAGATTTAATCCTTACACCCAAGAAACAGAAGAGAAAGCTTGTTGGACAACCTACAATAGAACAGGCAGGAACTAATTGTGAAAGAAAAACACTGAACAAATGGAGGAGAGAAAACGATACCGGATGACTATGTATCATCAAAGACTCAGTACGTATGAGTAGTTCACAGTTTCAGAAATGGCTTTTTGAGCATACATATCACTTTCTTATTTGTGTTCACTAATAAACAAGTTCGTTTTCTCAGATGGTCAATAATCCTCTTATTCTTCTTCTCAAAGCACAAGAATTAAGTTATGTCCCCACTGGGCTTGACATTTCACCTATATGTGCAGGAAATTTAAATGGGTAATTATGTAGAAATGCCTTTCATGCAAGGTTGCTACAACTTCAGGTGCAGCTTTAAGAGAGAAAGAAAAGAGCAAGACCAATTTTTAAAAAATCTGGGAACGTGTATAAGAAAACAGAACTTTTATAGAACTGAATCCTGCTAAATCGTAGAATGGTTTGGGATGGAAGGGACCTTAAAGATCATTTAGTTCCAACTCCCCTGCTGTGGACAGGGAAACAAATGCTTTCATTTAGAAGAACTTGGATGTAATAGTCAATTACTGAAGGAGTGGAAGAAGCTTGTAGATGATCCTCCTAAGGCTCCTTATAAGATTTCTTTGGGTAAAGCATCAGCTTCTCTACAAGGCTGGCCACTACAGATAACGTCATGATTCACATTACGCAGAATTCTAAGTAAAAAGACTGGAGGAAGTTTTGAATCCCTTAAAACAATTAAAAAATATATAATCCTGTAGCCTTAATAATCCCATAGTCTTCTCACTCTCTTGTTTGTGAAACCTTGCAAGGCAGAAGTCACAATGAAGGAGTCTGAGGAGGGCTGATCCTGAGATATGCAAAATACACCAATTTAAATTATCATTTAGTCTAATTCAGGGAGACAGAAATCTCAAGGTTGTTCAATACATATCTAGTTACAAAACAAATAATACATGGACTAATTGTAAAATTTAAAAAAAAATCCACCATAATAATAAATAATCCTCATATTTTCTTTTCTTCTGCCACTAATTAAAATCTTATCTTATGAGATTTCTATGGCTAATGATGTCAATTTTGTAAAACACTGAACATGAGGAACAAAGATTATGATGTGATGGGGGCAATTCATCCAAGAAGAAAAATGAGGGGAACCAAATTTAAAATGCTGCATCTCAGCTCACTATGATAGTCAATTTATAACACAATCTACCCAATCATCATAATTCCCATACTCCAACAGAAGTTATGTGATACAGCAGATTACTGAAAACGGCTCGGACAATATATGGAACACTGAATTTGAGGCTGTCCTTTCGCTCTGAAATATTTGAATGAAATTATTACCACCACAGTCTTGAATTGTTTGGCCTTCCCTAAATAATTTCTTAATTCCTCTCAAATTAGCACTTGAACAAGACAAGAAATTAGACTGCATTTTCTTGAAGAAACTACAAGATGGTGAGTGGGATGTTAAGGAGGAAAAAAGAACAAAACAACATCAACAACATAAATACCTCTTGGACATCCTTTATGATATCCGACAAACTTTCCTTCCTTTATACCTTTGACAGGCTGCAATAGCAAGCGATATGCTTGGATGAAATCTTCTGTGAATGGACACAGCAAATTGCAGAGGAGTGAAATTTTGAGTTTTGGTCTGCAAAGCTGCTAAGTCTGAAAGATCTAAAGGTGTCAATATGGATTATCGTACAATACCAGCAGGATAACGTCTGACCTCTCAGCAACAGCATCTTCCCTCTACTCATGCTGTCTGCTACTTCTGCAAGCATGTTGAGTGCTGTCAGGATTTCAGGCCCCTTAGAAACATGGTGCACAAGTCTGTTGTTCAGCTAGTCCCGTCATTATTTGTAACTGCTCACATTATAAGCCATTATCGTATTACTTGGCATTCTGAAGACACTTTACCTAATCAGTTTACTCTTCACAACTTCTTTCCTACCTTAGTAAAGTTTGTCTGTCTGTGAGAACAAACCCCATGTATCTTTTGTCTTTTCCCTGCCTCTCTTTTTCATCTATTGTTAGCCTACCAGGAATATGACCAATGTCAGTATGAGTCTGCAATTTCTGCAATACCAAACAACCTCCCTGAATCTTTCCAGTTCACCAGCTTCCTCTAACCTCATGATTTTTTTCTTTACTTATGTCACTTAATTTCTATTTCCTTGCACAACTAGGTGCCTCTGCAAAGAAATCTGAACTGCAGTTTGTATGAAAGCATAAAGGGTATGTCCTGTAATTTACTGCTAGTGTTATTCTCACATGAACACTGCTATGTTTACATCTCCGTAGACAACTCACCTATCTTAGAGTTCAGAACAGCCCTCCTCCAAAATCCTCCCTACCTACTATCATTCCTACTGACTTCTTAGAGTCTAATCCTTTGTATTCCTTACATTCCCTTCCCAGATTAAATTCACAGGAGGGAAGAAGTTAAATATAATTAATTACAGATTTACTAAGCCACACTGGCTATTTCTACAGCTAGACTAGTATGGGGATAAACAGGAGAAATATATGGCTGTAACTCATGGTGTTATGGAACATAAAACCAGAGATTTTAAGTTTTGATACTGAACCCCTTTCAACAGTCCCCTATATACAGTACTGTAAGCATTGCAGGCAATTGTAGGAAGTGGTGGTCCCCAGGACACTACCTTCGGTTGTTAAAATTTCACACACGACAGGCCCTAATCCTAAACTAAAGAGAAGTGACATATAAAGGCTTACTTATATCTATCTGGAAAGAGGAGCATGTTGCTTTCCACAGCTCTTCAGATATATAGTTTCTGCTATTCTATAATGCTAATTTTTGCATCGATTTGTATGGAGGTTGCAAGAAATGGGAAGAGGATGGAATACAGATGCAGAGCAGGGAATGTACAAGACAACTGTGTTTTCATATTATCTAATGTGAAAGGTATCTTTGGGGGATAAAGAACATACAGATCTGTGTGTACAGGCTTTCTTTAAGGCTTATTAATCATGTTTCAGTATTCTTTAAATACCTTCCCTTTTCAGTTATTCCTACGACACTTACCAGGTAAAGAAAGATTTTTTTTGTTCCAACATAAACCCATATCCTCAAACGCCTAATAGGGGAAATATTGCAGTATCTTTAATTGCTTTTAGAGAGTGACTGTCATTGTAATAAGTGGCTAATTAGTTTGGTAATGTGACTAAAACAAGTACTCATTTAATTTGAACTTTCTTCTATATAACACATAACCCAGTTGAAGTATATTCTGGAAATTTACTTGCACTGTTGGAGAACTGGAAAGCAGCAGCACTTACAGACTATTACTTCATAACATTCACACAATACTCCTGTCATATACTCCTATTAAAAATGGGCCAGTATTGTAGTATTTTTCTTGAGTTCCACAGAGAGAGTTTTTTTCTAACAAAGAAAGCATGAATTTGCCTTAATACACAGTTCAGAGATGTGAAAAAAGGACAACTGAAGCCTATTTCACCTTCCCATCTCATGCTATCATTTCCCTCTTTACAGAAACTAAATTCCTATCTTACCATGGTTATTTTCGAAAGCCACAAACCCCCTAGAGATTAAGGAGTATTGCCAGAAGCTTGACCGCTTGAGGATGTTTTCCCCTGGGAAGTTGGAAACTACTGATTCCACGAGGACTGGGGTTTTAGTAACAAAGCCAGTGAGTTCATATCACACTTTAAATAGCACAATATATCCAGCATTTCTAAATCTAGATTTTATAAAACATCTAACAATCTTCAACAGGAGGTTAATTAGTTCTCCATGAGAGGTTATCTTCAAGTATACTTAGGTACTCAGCTAAGAAGCAAAACAAAACACTACAAATTAGAATGTTCCTCCTCTAACAGAGGACACCTTAAGTATGAAGCAACATTTATTTTTTAATTAATGGTGCAACCACCTTTAGTATATAAAATGCAGTAAAAATATTTTCATAGCTATTATTATCATAACTAATAATGATAAAAGCATCTTTAAGCAAACCTCACTTTGTTTTCTTACTTTAAAAATAAGTTTTACTAGTTCTGAATGATCTTTTTGAAGCTAAGCTCTATATTAATATTTGTCCCTACAGAGAGAATACCTGCAATTTTCAGAAACAATAAAACCACACGGTAACACTTCAGGAAACCCCTGAACTCTCCTTTTCAAAGCCACATTATACCTTGTTATTAAGGATCAGTTCTCTTTTTTTAAACAGAATCTTCTCTGAAAAATTAATTTCAAATGCTCTATTCTAAACCCAAGTTCAATTCAAGTGAATAGTCTGTCTTTCTCATGAAAAAAAAGGACATACACAGAGACATACACTCTCAATCACGTAAAACCTGCTTTTATGCATAATAGTAGTGGGGTCTGGCTACTACTTTTTAGATTAATTCTGAATATTCCTCTCCAATATATCAATTCCAATAAAAGGTCATCACAAACTTATCAGGTAATGCACACCTAAGATCTGCCTAATACCCATATATAGATTTCAAATACGTAAATTTTTTCTGTTTGTATCCAATTTCTACAAGCCACTGTCTAATTCTAGGTTACTGCTATGCTATTCTTATACTTCAGTTTTGCTATCTACACTATGTTTTTATTTTTTTGTACAGGTAAAAGTATCTTTCATATTAAAACAGCAACACTCTAAAAAAAGCCCCAACAGCACATTAAAAAAACCAAACCAAAATGGAGTCTTCCTGAATTCCGATCCTCCAGTCAGCAAATCCATCCATTTGTATGTTGTAATAAGTTAAATCCAGTTCTATCCAGTTCTAAGACTGGCACTATTTTCGCACATGTTGCCCACAGTTGTGTTATGCTCACAAGGGAGAGAATCTGTGAACACTAAAATTTCCATGGATGAATCAAACATACCAGAAGAGCTAATGAAACCATGCCAGTGTAATTTTAATACAAATTCTTATTTCAGCTGAAATCCAGATTAAAATTCTCTTAAAATATCTCCTCAGAATTTTCAGGATCTGTTTGAAAGCGTTATGGGTTTTCTCCTCCTGACAGTGTGCTACCACGAACAGTAGTTGTAACTCACATACAGAACTAGCTGCTTTCAGTTTGCTTATAAGCATGCTTAATAGATATTCTTCAGAGAAGACAGACCTAGAGATAGGAGTCTTATCTACACTAAGGGTCTTTCTCTTTCCTTACAATGTTTTTTTATATATTTTCTCCTCTGCACGTGAGCTTTTATAGTCATAAATTTAGCAGACACAAAGATGTGATTGGAATCCAGCTTATCTTTTAAAAACAAAACACCTAAAACTTTTGGCAGCCTGTTATGTTATGTAGTTTTCCCTCTGTGAACAGGAGTGATGATAAACGTAAAGCACAGCTCCCTGAAGTAGTTACAATGCAGCTGATTGAATCCAAGCACTCAAGTGATCTACAGTATAATACATGTTGCCAGTAAGGTGTTTAAGCTCCTTAAAAATACTTACAAGGGCACTATCAGTTTATTCTGATTCTGTTTTGGTTGCTAGCCTGGTATTATTAAGATTGGATGTAGTGATAAGGTAGTGTCACTTTAGTCAATTTCTGAGCTCTTTAGATATATCATGTTCTGTTTAGAAGGTGCCTGAAAGTAGTCAGAGCAGCTGTACACTTGGAGCTAGGTAATAAGTAAACACATCTGCCTGGGGTTCACATAGAGCAATAGTGTAGAATTGCCAAATACTAGGAGTTTTAATAATAATTTGAAACGGAACCAGTTTTCAAAAATTACATAGTAGTAGCTTCGAAATACTAGACCTCCACTTCTGCTTGTCCTAATATTAGTGGTTTCCCTGCTTTAAAATGTCTCTCTTCCTTCCATAGAACAGATCTATCTAACCAGGAGAAAATGCTAAGATGCTGATAAATTCACAAACTCCAAATAATTTTCTTCCTGAAATTCTAGCTGGACTAGTATCATATGCAATTTTAATGATAGCAGACAAAAGAGAGAAATATATCTTAATTAAAGATTATCTTATGTATGATAGTATGGATAATATCTGCAATTATATATATACACAATATTTCTTATATTAATTAGACCAATTATACCTTAATTACATGAGAAATAATCATTACTTTTTGGGCATTATGCTCTGAAGTGAAATCACCTATTTATTTCAAGAAGATTACTGTGTGAATCGTCATCATGGAAACAATTGTTGACGCCAGAGTTGATCAGCTCTCCATGGGAAATCCCACAGACCATTTAGCTTTCCTGAAACATCTTTACTTAATCTATGCTAATGAAATTACGATGCTAGAAAAATGTACTAGATCACATATGTTTGGCATAAGATTGGCATTTAAGAAAAAAAAATTGAAAAAATTGACCACTTCAAGGACAGACAACAGATGAACCGCGTGACTATGAATTTTGGGAATCTTAAAAGTACTGTGGATTCCAGAAAACACAAACATTAAAAACAATTATTAACTTTTATAGGGTTTTTTTCCTACATGATCAGTGTTTGTGAACACTATTACCAAGGCTAATTTATAGCCCTGACCTTCACTATGACTTTTCTGCTGCTTCTGATAGAGAAATCTGCAGAAGAAGAATGGACAAGAGGGTTCTGTCACTAAAAATTGATGTGTTCTCTACAGACAACACATTATTTGAAAAAATTAAGAGGTTCATACTGACTACTTGTCCTCAACTGTTAATTCCTTAATTTACAACTTGGAAAGGTTCCACTGAAATCACAGCTAACCTAACATGCTCTAATTTTTAATTCTTTACACCAAAGGCAGATGTGAAAAAAGCACACCTCAACAATTTCTCTCCTTCAGACAACAGACCCTACTAAGCCTTGGAGGCAGCATTTAGATTTCTACGTACCAAGCAATTGCCTCTGGCGCTTGGATAAAAGCAACAAATAAAACTTTTTACTTGTTTGCATTAGAAAGAGAGCATACAGATGAAAATTGTTCAAGAAACATCATTATCAATATAAAATCTGGTTGCTTAAAAGACTGTGAGTAACCCGTGAGCTTATGTGTGTCTTCCAGACATCCTCTTTTCTCTTCTAAAATAATGCTTTCTGATATTCCCCATCCTATGTGGTTTTGTATGAAGAAGCTACATACTCCAGAGAAACTTACTAATGAAGAAAATAATGACATTGTAGCAGTGATCGTATGTTGATTGCTTTTCAAGGTCCTAACAGTAACAACTGAAAACAGTAAGAATTCTGAATCCGAGAGTGCCTTTGAATCTGGTCATCAGCATTATCAAACATTAACTTTCACTGATGATGAATGAAAGCTGTAACATCACAGCAACTTAATTTTCAGGCTAAAGTTTATTGAAAAATTAACTTATTAAGAGTTACCCTGTCATGAATGAGATGGTATAACTTCCGCACATTTTCCCTACTTAACAAAATCAAATCTACTCTGTATGAAACAGTTCCAGTAGCTGTGAGCTGGACTAACTCCTTGAAATTTCTATCTTGACTAAACCCAATGTTGTAAACAGTATTAGCAGCCTCTTGGGAAAAACCTAACTTAAACCTCATGCTGACTTGGTATAGTTTCCATCAGGATTGGGAACAGGGGGACATAACAATTCTGTAAATCCTGAAATCAGAACCCTTTTAGCCACAGCCAACTTTAACCATGGCAACAATACAAAAACCAGAATCCCTGAACAGAGAAAAGCTTTTCCCCCTTTCCCTTCCAAGACACATCTATTTGATAATGTACCATGTCTTGAAACTGAAATTCTGAAGAGGCTTTTGGACAACTATATCCATTCCTGACATTTTTAATGGATAGGTACAAGCTAATCCAGAGGTTTAACTAGCTGAGTTCTGAGGCAATCCTAATGCACATGACAACTTCAAGTTAACACCACTGACAGATTAAAAATAATTTTAAAAGAGCATTGTAATAAGAGAGGAGCATCTTTGGGGTTTTGTTTGTTTATTTATGGTTATAAAAGGGATTGTTAATTGTGAAAACCAATGTAAACGTTCATCTCTTGCTATTGCAGACTAGTGAAACCTGCCAAAATTAGTTCATAAAAAAATGGCAAAATTTACAACATTTACGTGCACTCCTGGCTCATAAACCTAAAACATCCAAAATAAAATGACATGACAGGG
>NW_009259967.1:1943556-2024128 GCF_000687185.1 Egretta garzetta
TAGGTCCCTGAATTCCAGTGAGATGCTTAAAAATTAAGGTAAATTTTTCAACTCAGTATATTATTTCTCATCTTGGATATGAATATGAATATGATGGTTTGCATTTCCATAGCACCTTGTGTGGGAAGATTTCAGAGCATTTTATAACTAATAATATAACTATATAATTATAAAATAATTTTAAAATGTTGCAGTAAGGTAGATTGTAGATTGAGAAATTAAGATAAATATTTGAAAATTAAGAAAATATTTGTGTAAGTGCCAACTAATTCCAATCACTTAAGCTGAGACACAGATTATTCTTCCCTAATACAATGAATAACCACAAAATCATTTAATTAAAATTAGCCCTCTTGTACATGTCTCATTAAGCACATCAGAAATGAAAATATGCCAAACCTGGAATCCACCTTTGCTAAGGGCTGAATCTTTCTGTATAGCAGCCAGTTTAGAAGTATCCTAGACAGCTGCCATGGCTAGAAAAGGTGTTCACTACCTTACTGAAGAACTAGAGCTGAGAAACCAGAGACCAAAATCTGAGGTCCCTGATTTTGACTGTTTCTCAAGACACAATTACACAACTAGCCCAATGTCTACCTAAGCAATCTCTTCATACACGGTCCTGACCAGTAGTTGCTGCATTCACATCACCTTTTCCATTGACCTCACACAAAATTCTACGTAGTTCTCTAATAAGCAGAGTTCAGAGAACTTATCTGACTGAAAAATTCACAGAAAGAAAGAAAAAGGTTATGTTTCAAGAGGATTTGCTGTACTAGTTGACCATGCTCTAATGCTGCCAGACTCTTTCTTTATGCTGCAAGTGGAATAACTAAGGAGAGTTGAAGCAAAATACTCCAATTCTCTTCCATAATACATTTATGGCTAGAGAGTTCTCTTTATCGAACAAATAAAGGTAGACCTACATCCTATACCCTCTCTGCACTAGTGAGCAGAGAATATACAGAAATTTCGTTACCTCCTCTATCTGATGTCAAACTAGAGGAAGGTGGGTTACAGCTCCTGAACCCTCACTCATCAACAATCAGGAAAGAAAATCCCTTTGCTCGATTTCAGGAACGAATGTATCATTTTTTATTTTTTAATACTTGAAAATAAATTTCAGAGCACAGATCCCTGACTTCTGCAATTCATTAGTTATGAATGCCAAACCAAATTGCAAACAGCAGGAAATATAGGAAAATACATTCAGTACCAAATATTTATACAGAATAATGTAGAATGACATTAAAATGATTTTTAAAATTTAACTGGAGAAAAGCTTTAAGTTATTAATATGCATATTCATCTTTCATGCTGCTGCTGCTTCTAGCTTGCTAAGTACCTAACATTACTGCACTGTAGAAAAGAGAAGGACTTGCAAAAGTATTTAAATTCTTCAGTGAGCCATAAAGTACACGAGGCCTTCATTGTTGGAACGAACTAAAGAACCATGTGCTTGTAGTTTCCATAGCAAATGAAAAACTGCAAGACAAATTCTCAACAGAATCAGGACTTTCAAAATCACAGCTTTAAAGGGAACACAGCAGACATGGACTTACCAGGTAAAAAGAAAGAAGAGGCTGAGAATGCTACGTATAATCCTCACTCCACTCAGTAGCAGGACCTGGCACAATACCAATTCTTTTTCACATGACAAGAAAATGTATCGCTTTGCAGCCCCTATTAATATTGCAGCTGTATTCATTTGGTGGGAAGCCAGAGAAGACCCTCTATGCCAACCTACTTTCTTTGAGTATTGCTATCAGTTTGCTAATTATACCTGCAATATATTCTGACCAGAAAATTTAAATCATAGATATACAGGCAAAAAAAAAAATTAGGTCATTTTGCATCCTGGGATACAAACTAATCCTGAAAAATACTGAAGGTTAACTTTTAATGGGTTAATTTCTCCTAAGTCCTTTTGCCCAGTTCGGTCACCATGAAAAATGTGGTATTTTGGTATCTCATCAAGTTCACAATGATGAACATCTGGGAGCTACTGCTTGTCCATTTCCGTTATATTGAGCACAGAACTATTCAGATAAAGAGCAGCGAGGAGATGCAGGAAAAAAAATCACTGCCCTTTGGGTTAACAGACAAAATGCTGACATAAGTACTCCAGCTACTTTGCCTTGTTATCGCTCACCACTGATCCTATGGAAGTTTGGAAGAAGCTAATGTTGATGGATTACTTTCAGTATCAATACTCCTGTGCATGCATCACTGAAAAAAGAAAAGTCTTTCACATAGAAATATTTATACTGAAAAATACATTGGAAATAAAAGGCAACACAAAATATAATCCAAATGAAATATTAATGGCAAAATGATGATGATATGTTACGGTCTTATGCATTAATGCTATGTCATACTGCTTTACCAGTCAATGCAAGCTCATGCTGCTTTGCAAATCTCAATATTTTTGTGACTAATACACAAATTATGGTTAATTATGATTCTAAGCCTTCACCTTTTTCATATTGTAATGAAACTGGAAATACAAAACTATGAAAAGTCCACTTTCTCTAGTGACATTTTCAATTAGCTATCACTCTTGATAATCCCATCTTTGCTTTCTATACTGCAAGTGGAACAATTCATTAATTGTTCATTCCCAAAGTAGCAATTTGACTATCTCTAGATCCTTTCTTCTCATATTAAAATCATTTAAGGTAGTCCAAATTTTAATATGTATTCCTAATTCAAAATCCACCTGGTACTGATTACAAGAACACACTGAAAAAGGAAAAAGAAAAAAAAAAAAAAAAAAAAAAAGAGAGAGATTTTAATCTTAGTTTTGAAAGAAGCAAAAATCTGCTTTCTGGATTTTGTAATCCTACCTTTTTCAAGAGAAAATCCTGCTAAGGAATTGAATCTGTCTTCCAGAACATCCATAGATACTTGGTGCTCCAGATCATAACCAAAATAACTGCTATTTAAATAGTCATCTCTCTAATTTTACCTCTTATAAGTGGGACAATGTATCTTCCTCATAGAGTATTCCTGACTCTATTCCTGAACAAGACCCTTTCTTATTCCCTAACTTGATCTTTCAAAATATTTTTTAGGATGTTGTGTATAGCAGTATGACTAGCATATGCCTACTACCGGACTGTGCAGAGCAACTGAAAATGTTAAACTTTGCAGATGACTGCTACAATGCAGTCACTTTTATGAAGACAAGGCTTATTCACCTGCTGAAGTTGTGCTTTTGAGATGCGAATGACAGGGGGGAACTTGTTGCCACAGGGAATGACAGGAAGCTGCCTACGACCAGTTGAGCGGGAAGAAGAGGAGTGGCTCTCAGCTGATTGACTCCTTGGTAAACCAGCCTCTTTCAGAGGGTCCGAGTGGATGGATAGATAGGCTATAGGGCTCATGGTGCGGAGGATGGGACTTGAAATTCTTGGAGTGGAGAAATGCAGCATATGAGATGAGTTGAGCTGTGAGAACAATACGGCGGGGAAGAAAATAAGGTTGAAAAAATCAATATTTTAATAATTCTTGTTTATGTCTTGCCTATATGCACTCTCTTAGAAGATCAAATTCACAACTCCCTCACGGACTAAAAGCTGATACTTTAAGCAGTATCTTAAGTCTAATCTTCACATTTTCCACCAGTCTTTAAAAACCCAGTATCAAAATCAAAAGTGAGCATCCTTTCTCTCGCTGGCTCCTACCTTCAGTCAGTCAGTAACAATCTACGGCAAATTTCATAAACTGACACAGTCTGTACCAAGGACATTGCATATACAAACCAGCTGATTGTTGACAGGTCCTTGCAAATGCTTAGCCCATCCATGCAACATTGTTTTCTGAGATGACTATATTGTTAGCATATACACCCACTGCAGGCTTTACAAATGTGACTGTACAACTACGGCTATAGCAGCATATATCAAGAACCGTTGCTGCCAGGATTGACCAGTAGGATTAGTACTAAATAATTTTGATGAAATTTCCCAAATATGGGATCAAACTAGAAGAATACACTGGCCTGGGGAATCCACAAACAATTGCTTCATCTTGAACTACATCACTCGAGCATTTAGCAAAGAGGAAAAAAAAGAAAAAAAAAAAAATACCAAACAACAAAACAGGAACTGTAAAGCCAGAGCGTTCCAAACTAATAATTTCAGAGAAAGTACATTTTCAAACTGATGACTCTAATAAACTTATGGTTTTGACATACAACTCTGAAATCAACTGATTCTTTGCAAGACCTTTTCCAGCGCTGAATAAATAACTGATGGTGACACATCTAAATACCTGTAAATGAGACTGCTATACACAATTTGCAAATCTTTATTCCGAGTACATTTAGACAAAACCACGAAGAGTAGAGACATGGAAACTTTTTGCAAGCTTCATGAAGGTGATTTTGTGTTTTCTACCATGGTATTTGCAATTCTAATCTGTATTCCTTGGAAAAAAAGAGAACACCTATCAAGCATTTCAGTTTCTGAGGAACAGGTATATTCAATTGTCAGTCCTAAAGCTTCAGTGCCCATAATGCATAGCTGTCTCCCAACTGGAAAAATGTAGGATTTCCAGTGTCTCATAAAAGCAGCAAGGGAGGATAGAAGATACATGAAAATTAAATGACTTAGAACTCAGAAATAAATGGAAATTTAAAAGCAGGTTTTTGATAAAACATAATAGCACCTCAATATACAAAATGCTAATTTCAGCAATATTTCTAAATAATAAGTAGATTCACACAGTCAAACTGCTTCTGTAACCATGCATGCATACACACACACACACACATATATATGGTATTAGGTTGTCAAACAAGTGTGACCAGAGCAAACTGTTGTTTAATTTAAACTGAAGATGAAAATGGAATTAGCTGTTATATATTGGATTACTTCAACCCCACTATTATTTCTTTGCTGAAGTATCTGCTTGACAAATATATGTTGCAAAGTTTTGTGCATGCACTGTATGGAGTTCACTGCAATTCAATATAAACACAGTAAATTAATGAGGCCATGGTTCAACAGCACAGGAAGTCCAGCTTTAGGCTCTTAGTACCAGATCAAGGAAAAGAAAAATAGAGCTGTATGATGCAAAGTGCTGCTCCAGTATAAATTCACAATTACTCTAGATCAGTGCAAATTCTTTTGACAGATTAACTTCATACCAACAGGTATTACAGCAAATCAGGTACTGTCTGTCATCCTGCAGCCAAAGTCAACATAAAGCCTTTATGAAAAGCATAAAGTCAGCATATATATCCTAGCAGCATGCTCTGAATAGTTCAACAGAAATGTGACCATGTGCCCATGACTGAGCCAGATCAAACTGGTATTTTCTGGTAGCACACAGAATCTGTATTACAACTGGAAAAGCATGAGTGATAACATGAAAATCAGTTCTTTTACCTGCAGCATTTTTTCATAATAGACAGCATAATTTGCTGTAATTTTTTATGCCTGAAACTTGCTCATCCCCAAGCCAATAACTTACACATTTTTCTGTCTTATTTTTTGAGTTCAAGTTTCCTTCCTGAACGGCTAAAACTTTACGTTCTTATTAGACAACTGATGCTGTGTGAAACACATACAAAATTATATTATCATCAATTACAGGAAATGCGCGTACACACAGTTTCAGAAAGAACATTTATCTACAAATGGAAGGACTGCAGACCAGCAATTTCTTTCCTTCAGGAGAAAATAGAACTATGGGTCATATATGAACATATAGTTTCTCACACAGAAACATCCTTTCTACCACTTAATACAATAAAGAGAACTTACTACAATAAAGAGAACAATAAAGCCCTGAAAGAAATAAAGAATAAAGAAGAATCATCAAAGTAAAAATGAAAAAAAAAAATTACATAAACCAGGAAAACTATTTTATTCATTTACCATTGAAGTAATTGCTTGCACATTTAACAAACCTATCAGAATAAGCTCAAAGAGCATAATTCATCATACGTTCTCCTAAGTGATAGTGAGGCAGGTCACTAGAAATCCATATGGGAGGTATATTCATAAGCACAATGACAATGAATGCTGACATGTCCTAGAGTTTCAAACTGTTTGAAATGAGTAAACTGTTTCAGAAATTACATTAAGCTAGTATACTACTGTAAGTTCAACATCTATTTTTAACCCCTTTTAGTTAACACTTCAGCCATTTGATGTATGGTCCTAATTCTTGGATCCAAGCCTGCTCTTAGTAACCAGTGTAGTTGCAATATAATTAAATTAGCAGAAATGTAAAATACAACCCTTTCCCTGTTATTTGTATTGTCAGGAAGGCGCTACCTAAATAAAATTACTAAAGAAAAAAACCATTTGATCCACAAACAAGGATCACATTCAAAGAACAGTTTCAGGTAGGTAAATGCTTTGAGGAAGAAGGAAGGAAAAGGACTCTACCAAACAGCTCCCTATGGTCACCAGGAGAACTCCTATATGAAGATGTGTATATATATATATATACTGTCTCCCTGTGAAGTGACTAGGACACTCACCTATAAGAACAGCTAGGTTCCAGTACCCACCCCAAATATTTAAGCATCTTTTATGACATGGAATATCATCAATGTAGGACAGAAAGACCAACTCACCCCAAATGTCCTCCTGGACTTTGTTTGGCTTTCAAGGGCTAATGCAGTAGATGGAAGACTACCACAAATTGCCATCACAGTTGGAATAGACACACTCTGTTCCCAGTTTCTGAATCAGCCAAATGATTTCTACTTTTTTTATTCCCCGTTCAGTTTGCATTTTCAATTCCACATGATTCACCTTCAAGACAGCAAGTTCCTTCCTACCATTTACCTTGCCCTCACAGTACTACTTGCTCTTCCAGGATAACACAAACCACATTCGTGTCCCCCATTTTTGACGTAATGAGAAATATCCCTTACCTGCTTGCAAAACCGAATTAAAATATAGTCTCACCCCAGTGCCTACTTCAACCACTATTTCTTCTGATATATCTTATAATTAATTGACCTTGTTTACAACTATTTCTACTCCCCTGCTCAGAAGCTTCTTCCTTTACAGATGAATATTTTGTCCATTACTTGCACTGTAGTACGATACTTACATCATGGCTGCTTTCAGTTTTAAGTAAAATAGCTATTTCCCCCAAAAGAGCCAAGTTTGTATAAAGTGGGATAGTACATTTGAATACAAAATTGCAAGCTGTTTTTTAATGGCTTTCAAAATAAAACCACCTGATGATTAGTAGAACCTTTGTTTAGAATCAGTGACAGAGGAGAAAAAAGTAAATGTTCAAAATCAGTGCAAATGAGAATTCTTTAGAAAAGACAGAGAAACACAAAAAGAGGAGGATGCAATGGAAGCAGAGCAATGTGCCTTAGTAAAAACTCTGGGAGTAAAGCAGTAGTTGCAAAATTATCTTGGAAGTGAGAAGTAGCAACAATTTATAAAAGCCAACACATCATTTGTGTAAGAGCCATTAGAAAGTTCAGAAGAAACAGGAAAAAACAAAGGGAATTCCAAAAGAAAACATTACACCAATGATGGTGAGAGCAAGTAACTCTGTTAAAAATTTCAGCCATTTAGGCTTTTCCTGAAGCACATCAAACATTGTAGCATGGTATTTTACGCATTCATTGTAATTTTATGTTTATGTACTGCAAATATAATAAACATATGTTTGCATGTGTATCTCTCACTGATTAGGAATAGCTGCATAAGGCGCTTCTTTATAGAGAGAGAGAAAAAAAATATAATTATTTTATTTTTTTATTGAGGCCAGTTCTGTTTCTCTATTGAGGCCATACCTGCAGAACTAATGGCCACTTCCATGGGAGAATGTAAACACTCATATAACAGAACATGGAAGATCATTCCTCAAGAATCAAGTCCCATATCTGACAAAACTAGGAAATTCTGCTACACTACTGTATTTTAGTCACTGCCTTGTCTTTTCCCTTACTATTTCCTCATAGAATTCTGCATAAAGAGAGGTTTGATAAAACTGCGACCGTTTCTCTTACCGGAGTGAGTGCTCCTTCTGCTTGAGCTTCCATAGGACTTGTAGGGGTGGCTGCAAGAAGCTGTCCAGCAGCTCCGGACAGAAGTTCCAATTTATCTGTAAGCTGTTCGGAAGCAGCAGGGTGACACTCCATGGCTAGAACAAACTCCATCCCTGAGGCTTGGCTCTTGGCATGGACTCCGTTTCCTGCCCAACCACCCTGTCTGGGCTGCTCTTCTGGAGGGGTCTCCTCTAGAACTTGTAGTACCTCTGGCTCTTCATCTGAGGGACTTCCAGTCATTTTATGCCCTAACGCCTCATTTGTCCTGAAGTCCTGCAAGTCCCGTTCCTTATCTATTATCACCCATTCCTTAGAATCAGCCTCCTGCCTGGAGGAGCTTAAGTTGACAGCTACAAATCCATTGCTAACACCACCATCAACATGTTCTGGAGAACCAGCTGACACAGGCTTTGAAGCGTCTGGAAGATATTCTTCATCATAGTGCCAAACATGGTCCATGCTCTGCCGCAGCATTCAAGTCTTTCTGCATCTTCTCCAAACTTAAGAAAAAAAGTTAATATCTGAATTAGTTAAGAATTAATAATGCATGCTATATTTGAGCTAGATTTATATAAAAATTTGTTGTGATATTTTAGAACAATCTACAGTGGTTGAAAGATCCACAATTTAAGAAGTAACTCTGATGTCAAGTAAAAATGGACAGGTGGTCTTAGAAATTTGCAAATATTGGAAGTGTAATTGTAATGTATCATTTTATATTGTAAAAGTAATTACCAGAAGGGAGAATAGTGAGTGGATACCAACTCAGTGGTGAAGCTACCACCAGATGTGCACTGCACTTAATTTATGCTACAAAGCAGACACTCATGCAGAACAGAAGAAACAGATGTCTCCAGCAGCAGTCAGTAGATGCTTTCAAGAAGAACATTACTGATTGTTTTGATTGATTCCTTATTTATGCTTTGCGTAACTTGCTTCATCAAACAAATTCAAATTCATAACTCCCCTATGATGTATTTAGAAGGATTTTGCCACTGTCAGCATTTCAGCTGTCTTCTACTGTCCCCACTCAGCCTCTGCCTTTCAGTCAGATTTGACTGTGTCCTTTGCTCCGTATTCCAATGATCAAGCATTGGAACAGGCTGCCCAGAGAGGTGGTGGAGTCACCATCCCTGGAGGTGTTAAAAAAAACATGTAGACATGGCACTTCGGGACATGGTTTAGTAGGCATGGTGGTGTTGGGTTGACAGTTGGACTTGATGATCTTGGAGGTCTTTAACAACCTTAATAATTCTATGATTCTTTCTACACATCGGCAAATTGATTGAATCTGTTCTAAAACATCTGCCTCTTCTCTACCTTCAAATTCCATGTTAAGACCTCTGTCTTGTATCAAGATTTTTTTATGTTGGTGCAACACCTTTGGGGCATAACTAAACCTGCTGCGTGCAGGTAAATTTCTAACTTTACTTCATAATTCCACTTCTTGTAAACTGTCCTTCTCATGTCACATAATCTAACCCCATGTCACCTCTATTGAGCACCTGATGTCATCATTCTTATTTAGGATGAGTTGTACTGACTGTCAACATTATCCCACTGAAGAAAAAGGTAACAAACAACAGGATTACACTGCTAGGTCTTGAAATAAAAAATTCTCAAGTGTGGAAGTCTAACTTTAACTGTATACTAGCACTAATCTTGTTTTAAAGAAGCTTTCATGTGGTGAAATCCATTAATCAAGCAGTATTATTAACATACTAAATACTTCATTGTAGCTTGCATAGGCATAGCTCAGCAGTTCCATTCCTGGTTTTCACCCAGTAGAGGAAAGATGATAGAATCTTAACTACATATCCTGAAAAGATCTAAGCATAAAAATAAAATAATTTCTTTACCAGGTCTCAAGAAATTTATCAGTGTCCGGCTTTGACTCCAATGTCAGGCGCTTCTCCAGTTCAAAGCTGTGAATTGAACGTAACTTTCGCACCAGTGGGACATCCCTGTCTAGCTGGGTGGTCTCTGAGCGAACACGAATTGGAGAACCAAGACTCGGTGCATTAAGCATTCCATTCACTGGCCCATGGCTGTTTTCTTCCTCTGTGGCAGCCTGTGTAAGGTAAGTACGGAAGTAAGGAAGTAAGGTAAAAATGTAACTCACTAAGAGCAGCAAAACAGAGAAACACAAGGTACTACATAGTGAATACCACCCAGGTTTTTAGCCAGCGATAAGCCAATTTGTATTTGTAATGGTCCTTAAATTCATGCCATAGTTAAGATAGTTTAGATATGCTCTTCGGCACACACCTACAACAGACAAAATACTTAGTAATATACTAGTTCTGGGAAGATTACTTAAAATTACTCCAGTATTTCGCACTTTTCTCTGAAATTTTCTTTAATAACAGTCTGAAACCCAGCACTTGGTAGCATCTTCAGTCTGCTTTACGGTCAAGTGGTCTTATTAAAGATAAGTTAGTTTCCAAGCTGTCTTTTACAATTCTGTGGAGCATATAACACTGTTACACATGACATCTATTAGAGATTTCTGCGACTTATAGCTATGTTTTAGTTCAACTGCATCCCACCTTATATACTAACTGGACATGATTTAGAGCTGGGAAATCATGATCATCCTTAGTTTCAACAAATATAACTAATAGAAAATGCCTTTGTTTAAACCAGACCGATCTCCTTCCTCCCTCTTTCATAAAAAATAAACAAATAAGCACATTTGAAAATATGCAGCATACCTTATTCTTTCCCACAATACATTTTTTCTAGTAACCAAGAAGTAACAACCTCAAAACTAGACAGCTCTCCTAGCTTAGAACATTTCAGTAGCAGATCCCTCTTCACGTTCAAAATATTTTTATATCAAGAAACAGGACTACATTTGTCTGAGTATGAAATGTGATTGTGAGCAAGGAAGACAGGAACCACTTCTCAGAGAACACTTTTCAAAATTGCGCAGCATTCTCTTCTAAAGACTAGCCCCATGAACCATTTTGGATCAGTACAAAGGTATCATATCTTACAGAGACAAAACCGCCAAGTGAATTAAATGGATACTGCTAACCACAATGTGTCAACTGAAGTATAGTATTAAACTGTTTTTTGTATATTCAGTATTAACTTCTACACGTGCAAGATGCAGGAAATTTGCTTTGCTGTCATTCAGTGGGCAAGAATCAAAATCATGTCTGAAGAATATAAATATGAATAAACTACAAAGAATCTCAAATTATCAGCAATCTACTATTCATCCTGAAGACCTGATAAAGCGACACAAGGCCCAAAAGCTTGTCTGCTTGTTCCAGTATATAAATCTCTCTAATAAAGTGTGTTAGCTCTACCATAAATCTTGTTTTCTTAGACCATTCTGGCTAATCAATATTAGTAAGACTGCATTATTAAATCCTATGTGTGCTATGAGGACAGGAAACTGTTGAAAGACGGTCTTCACAATGCAGATTTGTAAGTACCTTACAAATCCCTAATTTTATTTTGTTTCTGTTTGCATCCATTTCTTCCCAAACATCTTTTTCCTGAGGACGTTGATGCCCAGGTGATCCAGGTAGTTTCTCTGGTGAGACACCAACTGGAATACCATTCTCTCCATCACTGAGCTGTTCATCAGGAAACACTTCATCTGTGTTTTCTCGCAGCAAATCTCCTGGGATAGGAGTGGCATTGGCAATTCTACAAAAGTAGTTAAAAAAAAAAAAAAAAAAAGGGAAGGGAAAAATAGGGAAAGGTAAAAATTTTGAGACTAATATGTTTCTTGAAATTATTTTCTACTCTAAAGCCTTTTCTACTCTACTAAAAGAAAGAAACAAAAAATTATAAGCAAAAGTATGCTTCTGTAGAAAACAAACTCTTGTAAATTATTTAATATCAAAACCTTACTTCTTGACTTTCACAATTTATGTGTCTTTAATTTGGGCACATAACAAAAGGTATAAATCAAAAACCAATCACTTAAAAGCAGGCTTCTTGAATGTTTTTGAAGCAACTTCTGAGAAAATTTGTTAGAGATCATGCCCAGGTTCAGCTTCACTCATGACGCTTCTACATACATTTTTCTATTCAAAAAAAATTAATGGTAACTTTCATCATATAGTTTCCTTTTCCCCAAAATTTGGTAGAATAAAAAAACATATGTGTGAGGAAGAGAGATCACTCAGCAAACTAAATGCATTTTTAATCACTATTCTTACCAAAGTGCTATTTTGGTCCAATTATTGATAATCAAAACATAAGCATAATGCTAACACAACATTACATTTTAATTAAAGTTCTGTAGTCCCATTGACTTGGGGCTAAACAGGGCTAAGGCTTAGCTCAGTATCTGAAACTGAAGCAATGCTATTCCTAAAAAGTGAATGGTCAGAAAGTCAATTAAAAGTCATTCCTTTACATTCACCAAAATTGTTAACTGCAGCCAAGACTATCAATAACTCCAGTGTGATGCTTAGTGTGATAATGGGACTGAATCATACACAAAATCCCTGTCAACTTCAGTGTGTTCAACAGTGAACACCATACACCTGTGTAATGTTAAAACCAGTTAATGTCTTGACTGACATTTATTTTAGCACTTTTTTTTAAATTACCTTGAAATACTGGGTATTTAATGTATTCTGAGTGAAATTTTGGTGGTTTTCAGCCTAACTACATTGTCAAAACTCCCATGTCACAACCTTCATGACTCTCAGATAAAAAGTTGATCTACTCAAGGCCTAAAACAGACACAAAGTCTTCCTCCTCACCCATAAACAACTCTTATGTTTGCCAATCCCCTGAGATGGATATGGGCATTATTAAATATCACATCTCATCCAACTTGCTTAATTAAAGAAGGTCTCAAAGACCACATTAAATATTATTTTAAACACAACCAAAATCTATTTCCAAATTTCCTATAAAGATCCATTCATTTATCAAAGTTATAAGGAAATTGCAGCTAGTAGTTTATTCCAAGCTTACAGAAAACAATGGGTTTATTTCCCAGCAGTTAAACTCAGGATGCATCGTTTAGTTCCACAAAATATGATTTAGCAACAGATGGACTAGCAAATTTACATGCAATTCTCTGAGATACTAGTTTTTATTGCTATAAATTTAGGGCCGCATTGCTGACCTTTCAGGCAACCCTAAAAAGGGAAATACGTCAAATGCTCCCAAACCTCCATTCCTCTATTCAACATCCTGCAGAAAAAAACTAAATTATGAAGATAATTTTCCTTTGGTACTCTGCAGCTGCTTTTTAAGTGACCACAATGTGCATACATACCCAATTGCAGCTGGAGTAAGACGAGTGTGTAACTGAGGTGTAGTTGAAGTTGTTGTCGTTGTCAAAGAGCCGTCAGTTCCACTCTTCTCCCAGTCAAAAGGGTCACTTTCAATAACCCCAAACGTTTTCATGCTGTTGTCAAACACAGACATGAGAAGCTAAAAATGAAGAAAAAAGTTAATAAGCTTCATTTTTGTATAAGAGACCAAGCAATTAAGAAATATCCTTTTGTAATACTTTAACATGTCTCTTCTTTAAGATTTTGGCTGACAATTTTCCAAAAAAAGGGACACAGTTCTTTATATTAACCATTTATCATTTTCCAAGGTTTCTAAGTCAAGATATGCAAAATCCTGTTTTATTTAAAAAAAAACCAAACAAACCACATTTGTGTTTTTATCAGTAAAGAGAGGCAAAGATACACCATAGGCTTCCATAAAAAGACAGAAAGACACACACAAACATAGAGCCATGACTATGTTGCTGCAGAATAGCATCCAATGACTCCATCAGAGGAAGATAAAAGAATATATTCAGTAACACCACTAGAAACCAAGGAAATGAATGAGGAGTACATAAGGGAGGATACTGGTTTGCTAATTCATACAGTGCAGTACTTTAGAACCATGTATCACTTACTTTATCTATTGCTGACATTCATCCCACAGAAATGTCACACTGGAAGCTTTCCACACTCATTTTAGGCTGTGAAATAGCATCTAGAACAATTTGTGTCCATGACAGAGAAAGAAATTGCCTCTACTTTCCTCTCTCTGTGAAAAAATTTGTCTTGTTCTAGTCACTGGTAGGAAGGCTGTGTCCATATCACATCATCTCTTACCCTCTAACATTTCTAAAATTAATCTTTTTTTTTTTTTCCCCCCCTAAAAGCTAAAACTCTTGTTCTTGTTCTTTCTTCCAATCTAGGATGCTGCAAATTTTTCTCTGGCTCCCTTTAAAAACACATATCCTTTGGCAACTTAAAACAGATGGGAAGTTTGGATCATTTTTATTTATAAAGTGGTTGTATCTATTTTATCCTCACTCTCAAGAACCTTCGATGCCATCTATCCCAGTCAGTTCTGAAACCCCACTGAACTGGACAAAGCCATAGTTCACTCTCTCTCCCATATGTACTCTCCTTTATTCTCCTCTTCCTGTAAACCTTATGCAGTCTCTCTGAAATAATTTAATGTCGTTCTCCTTTAAATCTTTTCTACAGTCTCTGCTGTAATGGAAATACAAACTCAAATGCTTAATGATGTCAGGAGGCTGAGGCAATGTGGGAATAAATACCTGAATAGAATAAACATATCTGACACAGCCAAATCAAAGGTGAATTCTGGGTGTATGCCATGAGCTTTAGACTGTAAACACTTCAAAGCAGGGATCTTGACCATGTGCATTCTTGTTCAGTGCCTAACCGTAAATACGAACAAAGAATGATACATATTGAAGGTATGAGTAGCATTGCTACAACAAATAACAGTTAAGAGAGACCAGAGCTTAAATGACCATGGAAAGTAAAGCACTTTCTCATCGCTCTAAATAAAACCACCCTGCTCTGATATAAAGCACCCGAGCAAGACTGTGTCGGAAGGCTCAGGCTGCAGCGACACAACTGCAAATGTTCCATGACCAACCAGAAGACTGTAAATTATTGGGCTGTCTCTATCATGGAGAAACTCTATCCGTGTATCACGTCAATCCCTCAGTGCCTGTGCTGTGTTAGATACAAGTAGACCACAAAAAAAAGGTTTTGCAACAATAGGCCTGTGCTTATGTTTTATCATTCAGGATATATAATGTAAATAAAATAAATTTACCAGTCTAAAATCAAGGGGTTTCCATGCAACATCAAAATTTCTGCAATCAGTAATTTTTACCATAGAAGAAAAAAATAAATCTGATTCATCATTATAACTAGGCACACAAAACACTCAAAACTTTCTTAATCATTTTCATCACTTAATTGTAAACTATAAGATAAATTCCGTGGAAATTTGTAATAGAAAAGGAAAAAAAAAAATCAAAGTATTTATTTTTCAGGAATGCTGAACGTTTTCTGTATTTGTAATAAGATTTTTTTTTTTGTACATTCAAATTTTTGCACAAAAATTGATTATTCTTTTTTTTTGCAAATGTGCCAAAGAACATACCAGTACATTTAGAGAAATTCACTTATTAACAGGACATTAGTTATTCCTTAAGATTTTCAGTTCTTATTTCCTATCTTATATATCTTGATCTCTCTCTTAATCTTACCAAGTAAAGCACAGGAATCATTCTTATCAAAGTATCAAAGTTACAATTCCAGAATTAGTCAGAATGATTTACTCATTCAGTTCAATCAATTCAGCTTGCACACCAGCAGAAAACCATTCCTTCTGGTTTTGCTGAGTTAGTGAGTTGAACAAATGTGCAGAGGCAGACAGGTAATGGAAGTGGGAAGCTGACAGTAATGGGTGTTTCTGGGAGCCAGAGGGAAGGCACACAGGGACAACTTGTTGTGGTGTGATGGTCGAACAGTGCAACTTCTGCCACAGTTTGTGAGACTGAAAAAACTCTCAGTCTCTCCCTCCCTCCCTGCTTTTCCTGAGCATTCCTCTGCTGCTTTCCACGTATTGGTATAGAACAAAGTTCTACCTCTGAGTTTTATTTATTGTTAAACCATAGGTCAACACTGAGTGAATAAGACACATATTCTACAGCGTATCCTCTCAGCCACCTATCACCTTATCTCCAAGCTGAGGCTATCAATTTCAGTAAGCAATACTCTCTTAAACAAAGAAAAATGATTAGTTTTCTGGTGATCTCTGTAGGCAATACTTCAGTCTTAAAACCTCACCAGGGCTGCACACTGTGCTCTAGATGTATATATTATAAGTGCTGAGCTCCAGATTTTGGAAAACTGCCAGAGAAATCACTGAGAAAATCTGATCAATTTAACTTAAAGGAGCACCCGCTAGAGGCTACAGTAGTAGGACAGCACCTGATCCTAACAGAATACGGACTGCAAAGCAACTGTCAATTTTTTTAGAAACCAAACTGCCTTTCTCTTACCAAATGGAAAAAAATGTATCCTTTGAACTGCAAAGTTTCCGTGGCACTAGATGGTCATTAAAATAACTTTGTGGTGGCACAATACATAATATCACTACCAAAACTACACAATGGAGTTGTGAAAATTGAAGATGAAACAGCATAAAATTCTGCTATTTAAAAATCTGAAAGACAAAATAGTAAAAATATTTACCTGGTAATCAGGCTTTGTAAAGTAATCTAAATTAGAAATATGATCCAGAAAGATGCTGAATTCTTGAGGAAGATGTTTCAACATAAGTCTGTGCTCGTACCTTTCTTTAATGGAGCCTACTTGCTCCTAGGAGTAAATAACACATCAAACATTAACACGCCTTCATTATGTGCTACAACATATTCACCTTGTATCTTACAGTCCTTTAATACACTACTGGCCAGAAAGACAGGTAAGTACATTACACCGAATAGGACTGAGGAAGGCCATTCTACATCAGATAGCAAGATAAGAGATTCTGTCATTGCCCTCAGTACACATGCAAAATAATGTACAAACTTCAAATTCAGTATGAAAAGCCATTTAATTTTCTTCTGTGTTTGAATGCCAATGATGTCAAGGACTGTCATTAGACACTCTAACCCTTCTAAAAAGCATATTTTAAAGACTTAAATATCCTGTTGCATCATCTGAAGTTCAGTCACTTTTTGGTGTTTATTTGGTAATCACAGTGTATTGCATAAGATTAGTAAATCCTGTTTAGTGTAAGATGAGTAAATCAAAACCAAAAAAGAGATGCTACCTATATAAGTTGTCATCTACCAATGCATAAACCACATCAGAGAATAACCTTGTTTCAATCTAATTTCAGAAGAAGTTGAAAGAAGTAATAATAGGCTAATTAGTCCTCATTTCTTTGTATACCTCACCTACAATGTATGAATAAAAGCGCTACTGCATATTGACTGATTCACTTTTGTTCATTGGCAAGTAAGAAATGCCCATTTCACTAATAATCAAAATAGATAAGAAATTCTAAATGTGTGATAGGTGAAATCGAAAAGTACTCAAGTGAAAACAGGAAAATTAAATAAGTGGCATATATACACTTACTTTTGCCTTTTAAAACATTTGAAAACTAGAAGCACAATCCACTTCCTGCCTCAAACAGTTTGTAGAACTTGATTGCTTTTTATACAATGAGAACTAACACTAGAAAACACTGGGAAATGTAATGATAAAATTAATGAACCAGTGATTCTTAGTGGAATCTTTATTACAGCATTCGCTTGGAATTCAGAAGCGAATCTCCTGGTGCTCTTTGGTTTCACTTCTAGGTTTACCTTATCTTTTATTTTTCTCCAAGGCAGTTGCCCAACCACAAATTCCACCAACATGTAGAACAGGGACCAGAGGTCATCGTGCCGACCCATTTCCTGTGAAAAAAGAAATATTATTCTAATGTATCTTACAAATACCCATAAGACAAAAGGGAAGATAGATTCTTTACTGCTCTGGAGACTTAAGTTATTATATAAAAAAATTAATACAATCAATGCTGCAAAACAAGTTTGTATAATTAAATCCAGCAACCATTTTAAGTAGAAACATTGAAGTAAATTTCCACAGAAGATACAGAGAAACAAAACAGAAGTTGAAGTGTGTTAAAATTACACTGCAAAACTCTATACTGGCAGAGCTGTTTATTCAGATTTCTTTAGTGTATGATGTTAAGAGAACATACTAAACGTTATGTATTTTATAAAATTCAGTAACTTTATCTTTTTAACTTATTAACTTACAATACAATTGAACACCAAGGGTATCTATGAAAAACACTATTATTTCTACAATAAGAACTATTTTACCCTCACCTACTGTTGAGTAAAGGGTATTATCCTTTCCCAAAACTTGTAAGTATGAATTTCTACATAATAAATACACCCTTAAGAATACAAAAAAGGACATCAATAGCAACTGTATTACTGACTGCCTTTGGCTTCAAGAGATGGATATGATATAGATTGAGATACTCACTCTGTTTCTATGAGCATTGATTGATGCATATCGTACTGTTCCTCGAAAACCAGCGACAGCTCGTGGCTGCCAAAGAATAGAAAAAGAAAAGGATTCTCATAGTCAGAAATAAACCCACTGACTACTTAACTTGGCATCTACAAAGTAAGTATGGAGCCACAACAAATATCACCTGAGACTCTGTTTTATTTTGATTTACCATGTTTCTACAATTTCTCAGTGGAAATTCAGGCACTATAAAGTCACATATGTCACAGTTCTTTAAACCACCTATTTATGTCAGGATTTGTTCTCCACAGGCATCAAGTCCTGTTTACCTCATCCCTCAAAAAAGCTATATGGCAGAACTATTCCTCTTCTTTCTCCAGGGATGAAATTATTTCTTGGTTTTAACTATTAGACATTTGAGTTTTTAAATTCTGACAGGATCTAAACCATAATGGTTTCTTCCACTTTGCTAAAATACACCAGTATTATGTGGTATGAATAGACAACCTGCCATTTATTGAAAAGTGCTAGCAACATTTTCACAAATTATTTTCTGAACTAACAAACCAATCCATTTTTTTAGAAATTCCAAAAGCAGGGAAAGCCACAGGAAAGTCTTAAAGCTATGGCTGAGCAAAAAATAGCAAGGGGTGCCCTACAGACAACAATGAAAAATATTTCTTTCTTTTCTAGTTTCTGAATACCAGCATTTCCTCCCTGACACTCTAAATAGTATATGACCATAAGTCACTCGGTGTTTTATAATCACAGAATATATTTTCCCATCCTTTTTTCCTTCAAATAAAATGTTAAAAAAAATTATATAATTGATAGTAGTAATAGTTACTACATATTTACAATTTAAAAAAAAAAAAAAAAAATCAGACCGTGGTGTTATTGCTTTGCCTAAAACAGATATTCAATCCATGCCACCCTCTTAATTATTCATTCTATATAGAAAGAACTGCCAGAATTGCTAAAATTGCTTTCCTGTACACGGTCTTATCTTCCCAATCAATAATTCTTTTTGTTTCCTCTAGCAGTAAATGTGAGAAACTTGAATTATCTTCCTCACCTCTGACTTGTGCTTAAAGGGGTACTGGTGATCTGTCTGCCTGCTGCAGACTCATGACAGTTGTTAAGATTTTAAAATATTTCACCCAATACATTGAAAAGTCTGGTTTGGTATACATACAAAGATAACCACAATACAAAATTATTACCCTATTAAGATAAAACACTTCAGTCTCTCCCCATCTGTAAGTATATAGGCATAATTTCTTCTTATCCACCAAGAAATGCTACACTGAGAGCTATCATTTAAGTACATCAGGAGGTGCCATTCCTGTCAGTAACCCTTCCAATTCAATCCAGCCAGATTATGCAACAACATCTTTAAAAAGGATTCAACAGCCCAGAGAATCAATGTCTGCTAGAGTGGTACAATGAGAGCTGAACCAGTGTTAGTTAAAGTGGCAAATATTTTCTAGGATGTTCTTAACATGAACAGGTTCTCAGACAATGTTCCATAAACCTTTGTTATCATAAAATTTAAATGGTGCTTGGAACACATTTTGTGTTCAGGCAGGACAGACGATTGAGTTACTATCTTAAATCTTTTACGTATATTATATTCCATAGTGAACATAACCCTGAAATGGAGCATAATATTGTAGTTGCAGAAATTTCACAGTACCCTGCAATTATAAAAAGAATAGCTCAAACTGCTTTCGAACTGCTAAATTCCAGGAGAAACTAAATTTTTCAAGAAAAGGACTTAAGTCTCCTTCTTAGTAGTTCTGAAGATTGGCAAAACATCCAAGTAAGAATAATACAGCATTGCTGCCAAGACAATCAAAATACAGGTAAATTTCCAAAAAGAGGCAGTTTGATGAATAGCCCTTTTTCAGAAGAGCTTAACTTTAAAACACCCAGAAATACGAACTCAGTAAATCCCAAACACATAAAGTTTCAGAAGATAAAACCAAATGCTTACTGTCTTCAGCCTCTAGTCTGAATGTTAAAAAGGAAGGACTATATTCAGTTTTACTAAGTTAAATATTTCCATTCTTCAGAGATAATGAAAAATATGAAAACTAGGATGAAATGAGGCTTTTATTCCTAGGGTAGCAACTTCAATTTCTACTTGATAACTAGCAGAAAAATGTTCCAATTGCTTGACAAGGAAATAAAAAAAAGAGTAAGAAATGGCACATGGAATACTAAATTATCCCACCCAGTTTACAAAAACTAACAATCTGACCAATTCCAATTCTGTCCCGGGGGAGAAAAGTCTATGTAAGGAATTTCATTGTGTATTGATTCAATTGCTTTTGAATGTTAAAGTCACTGCCATCCTTAGACATTCCTAAGAAATTATTTGCCCTAAGATGATTTCAATTATCTGAGAATCACCTGGCTGGGGGGTGGGGGGAAGCATGAACATTGTTTCTACTGTATATTAGTTTATCATAAAATGAATTCTGAATTCTTTACCCCAGCAAGAACATCCAAACCCTTTTACAGTCTCTTAAAGTGTAGTTTGTATAAATCTGACTTAAGGGCATACGTAACTCTCTTACATTTTAAGACACAATGAAATACCTTTTAGTAATGCAGCTAGTCAATATATAATAGTGGTATTACAACGCCACACAACAACAATGAATTAATTCTATTGTGTCACCAACAACATGAATGATGGCTCTAGTAGCTCAGATCAAGTTTGCCCAATTCAGAATAGAATTTATAGACTTCCGAGCATTTGCAAAACTTCTGAAACTGTTTCAGACCTCTTTATGCATCTCACAACAGCTCATGTAGCAAAAGAGAAACGTTACAGGCAATAATAGCAACTTCCTGAATGATTCACCACACTTTTTCAAATAAAATCCCCCTCTGCTATTACTGATAATGTTATTCTGGTTTTAGACATCTCCAAATTTTTCCTATCTGAGCTCACCTGCCACTCGCATTGCCTTAAATCCCAGGTATTAAATTAGTGGTAATGGCCACACAGATCACATGATTTAGTTCCTTTATTAGAAGAAGGGATATTATTTCTAAGAAGGCTAGAGTTCTTCCATACTCATATTTGACACAAAACACACTTGGCAAATCTTCTACAAAACTGTAACTTGTTTGGATCAGTTTCCATTAAAAAAAAGTTCTTTCTATTATAATTAGCTCAAGCAGTGATCTGGAAGTCAGAGTTGTATCAGATTTGATTACTATCACTAAATTCTTCAAATGTAGGTTAAAATAAATTATTTTCAAGACACATGCATACGAAGCAGATCCAATGACTATGAAGAATTTTTCTACACATCAATGTACTTTTTAATGTAATATCAGTTTTGTTTGGAGGTGGCCCTGCCCTGGAAACACATGACAATGTCTTAGATAAACTACATGCACGAAATTAGGAGTTCCTAGAAAAGCAAACTATTTAAGCACACAGGTTTGCAGATACCTGAGAGACACTATGCATACAAACCTGTCTATGGCTGTTGCTTCTTTGGAGGGGCTGTGGAGGAAGCAAATCACGCTCCTTAGCTCAGTATCTCTAGATAAATGCTCTGGGTTTATTGCTCTGGGCAACGTTGTAAATGTTATGCAGAGCAAAAACTTAACTTTTTACTGCAGTCAA
Organism: Egretta garzetta; assembly: GCF_000687185.1. Classification (NCBI taxonomy): domain Eukaryota; kingdom Metazoa; phylum Chordata; class Aves; order Pelecaniformes; family Ardeidae; genus Egretta; species Egretta garzetta. The sequence goes on from NW_009259967.1 coordinate 1,965,560, forward strand.
TGGAAACTAGATAATAAACATGAAAAAATAAAACAATAATGATTCTTTACATTGTATCCAACACACACCGCGGTTCTTCCTATCAGCCAGGCAATGACTAAGAATTCTTAAGTGTCTTTAGGTTTTGGATTGAGCAGTTGAACTCCACCTCTTGGTGCTGCCTCTAAAGCCGAGTTCTAAATCACATAGGAGGGTGGGTAGAGAAGCAGCCACCTGCATTACCTCTATTTCTATTTATTAAAGGCAGAATCCTCCTTTCTTATCTTTTCCCTTCAAAAAGTCAATTTCCTAGTTCTTTTACCCAGCAGGAGTATATTTCCAGGATTGGAACTACACACAATTCCAGTTCTTTGGAACCTTTTTTCATACTAAATGGCTTCAATGGTTCACATTCGAATCCCCCTTTTTTTGTGGATATATGCTTTGCAATCTAATTTAATGCCTAGCAAGTGTTAGCACCAGTTTAAAGGAAATGAAAAATTCAGGGATCATCTGGGTAAGGGAAGATCAAGCAGTTGAAATACAATTGCCGTTACAATTTATTATACATCTCAATTAGTTTTCATTGTATATACAGCTCTTCAAACACATGCATTTAGCTCTACATAAAAACACATCAGACACTAATAACCAAGTACTTGCACTTAGAACTCTTTTATTGACCCATCTACTACCAGCTGTCAGTATGATACATTATTTGGACTCAGATCTACCTAAACAGAAGTTGTGATTTCCAAAAATTGATTGCAGCTGTCTGATCCTATGCTACCTAGCTCCAGCAGAAGGTGGGTAACAAGCAGAGTTAAAATCTAACAGTACAACTCAATTTTGTTACTGTGGGTTCTAACAGACATGGTGACAAATGAAAATTTAACTCCAGCTGCCTGTGCTATAGAAAGCATCGCCATCTCTAAGACAGCGATATTTGATACACGAACTGGCTCCTGAGCTGCTCAGTTTTCATTCTGGAGTATTTACTTAGCCGATGTGATGCAGTAGCTGAAAGCGGCAATCGTTCCAAAGCTGATTCATGAGCAGACAAAAAGCCTGGTGGGTTGGAGGTGGTAACAACCTACTGAGTGTCTGTCACAAGCTTGAACTTACTACAGTGAAAAATCACATGGGATAAATCTGCCATGTGTATGTTTGCTTTGTCCTGTGCAATCTTTCTTCTTCCTCTTATACCAGGAGCTGAAGCAGAGATTACTGTAAGACTACCTCCATAAGCCAGCTAACGCTCTGGCACAGATTTCCCCAGACAGCAGAATATTGTTTTACTTATCTCTGTAAGTAAAAATTTTACATTTGTTCTGCATTATGGGAAGTCCTGTGCTCTTAGCAGATGAGAACCAAGACCTTCATTTTTAATTGTTTTGTACCTATCATATTCCGTATTTATAATAGTAATACCATACATTAAAGAGTTGCATCAATCCAGTAGTAGACTTATTTCAGTAGTAGACTTATTTTCAACTAAGGATGAGAAGCAAAAGGTCTCAAGCAAGCTAATGTAAGTAAAACAACACACTTTCCGTCTTTTATTTTAAACTATTCAAAATAATTTTTCATAACTTGGCAGAGAATTTAGTCCATAGCTCAGAAAGAATTAGAAACTAAAGTTTCTGGTTTGATTTTTGTTTGTTTCTATTTCCACCAGGAAACAAATTTTATTGGACTAAACTATCTGTCTTTCCACTATAATAGCTTTTCATTTCAAACAAATAGGTCAGTTCTCAAAGAGTTTCACTTCCTCCAAGTTTGATGAAAATTGGTGATTAAAGACAGGACCCAAATTAGTACCTTGACACAGAGGCAGACAGTTAAAATTCAATTAAAATGGCTCACATCCATCTTAAGAGACACCAATCAGTTGGTCAATCAGCATGCATTTTAGATGGCAAGCAGGCACAGGCCTAGTCCCCAAACCACGACTATGTACTGGCCAGAAACATAGGGTGTAGCATGAAGCTGAAAATACTCAGAAATTTGGAGGGCATAAGGGAAGCACTACACAAAACCATACGAAAGCAGTAGGTTTCACCATTCGTAGAATAATTTGATTTTTTTCAAAGATAGTATCAAATCTCAGCGGAAAAATTACTTCTCTTTTTCTTAAAGGACCGTTACAGCCCATCCCCTGAGCATCTTTCAGTTCTACAGAAAATAAAGGAACTGCTGTATCAGAATATAAAACAGCTATACAGCACACCAGAATTTCTAAATTAAATTGTTCAGTGTTGCTTGGATATATCAGTCTTCTGCACACCACGGGAAAGGAGGAAAAAGCCAATATACCCAACAATTACGAAGTATTGTATTATGAGAATTAAATCCTTTTCATATCTCCACTATTTATAAACCTGTTCCTGCAGGCAGGATATTAATAGATTGTGTATTCTTTTTATTTTTCACCCAAACCCCCCAAATACCAGGTCACAAAGAATCTTCCTCTTAAAGAAATAACCATTAGTTATTTTCATAAGTTTTTCATTTCATTAAATTATTGCAAGAATATTCCATAGAGATGTTACAAAATATCACACTACATGAAAATCATATACCCATTCTACTTGTGTCACCTTCTAAGTCAATTCATAATGATCTTTTTTCATTTTTTACATTAACTCACTAGCTGCCTTTTTCACCTTATACTATCACACACAAGACACCAGCTGTCTGTCTCTAGAACACTGATTTCCTTCATTTCTTCTCTGTCAGTAATGCAATCAAACTTGCAAGGATCACGTGCAATGGATGCTGAAAATGCTACATACATACATTATAAGATTGTGCCTTATATAACCTCTCTCTATGTCCTTGAAGGAGGTTATGGCAGACAAACATAAATAGTGTTACACGGGTAGGTATAACACAGCTGTATCATTATAGCTGCATAGGTATATGACTGGTATATATATCTCTTTATTCAAAAATGATGTCTGCACAAACCTCTCCAAACTAACTCCCTTGTCTTCCCTACAAGTTAGTTAACACTAATTCAGGAATGGAACCTCAAATGACTAATGTCATAATTCTTTCAACCCATACAGATTCCTGCTTATAAAAACAATACAACAAAGGGCTCTTGGCTTAGTCTCTCCAGCAAATAACCATTTCCATGCAGGGAATTTTGACATCAAAATCTAAACCTTCATCAGTTTCTCCTGGAATTTAAGGAAAAAAAAAAAAAAGAAAAGGATGAATTAGGCTCCAGTCTTTGTTGACTTAGATGATATGAGGAAAAGAATTAAGGGCCATGTATAGGTTATTTAAGAAGGAGGCTATATGTTTACATCTTGCATTGAATGGCTCTGATATGATATAATAATCCCTTTTCTACAGAACTGAAAGTTGTAAAGAAAACGTAGTCATCTTAGACTTTTCCAACAGAACTCCATTTACTGAAACAAAGCTTTTTTTCTTTTAAGTAGTTCATTTTTTACAAAGCTATCAACTACCAAATGCTTAGCTCAGAATTTAGATCTTGCAAACCTCATCTATTTCCAAAAATACATGTAATGTAGTCTGACTGATGCAGATTTAGTGAAAAAAAGCTGAAAACATTGTTTTAAAATATTTGTTCTTTAGTCATTTGCTTTGTTCTACAGTAGCAAAATGTACAAAATTTAATTTTATAGTCATGGAAAGGCAGAAGTGGACTATAACGGGAAGGGATAGTCAGGTTTCCAAAAAATTACCCTAGTCCTCTCTTCCAACACTACTTTTGAATCATTATTTATTAATAAAAATATTTATTTTAGAAACAAAGAACATACAGTAAATAGTTTCCAACTCTATTTTCAGGAGCTTACTGCATTCTATTTGGCAGCTGTATTATATCATATACACCTCTTTTGCTCCTCCTTTTATTTTTATTTGTGCCATCATAGCTGACCTGATTTTGCTAATTGCTGTAAAACATACAATCAGTGCAACAACTTTATTCAAATGAATTAAGATTTACACACTGAAGATTTAAAATATTCCTTTGTTTATAATTTCTTGTTCGTTCTATGCCTTTCTGCTGATTTATAGGGAGTTCAGTACAAAACTATTACTTATTTTTAATGTTTTACAGTCCCAGCTCTTGAACCTTCCCAAGAAGTGCTGAAAAGAAGTGAAGAGAGGTGGCTATTAGGAGGCTATTCTCAAAATACATGATTAAGAAACCTGTGCTACGGTTCAAGCTAAAACTGCAACTTGCCATCTTATTCCATCATGTCAAACTCCTCAGTAAGCCGGTAACACTGAAAAAATTGACATAATTTAGCTTTGTTGCATCACACCCCTCTTCCCTGTCATGGCTTCTTCATCCCTTGGTATTGATTAGAACAAATATTTCTAGAAACTATGTCAAGAAGCAGCTGACCCAGTGCAATGCTCTACAGAGAGATACTACTTTTGGTCCTGGCAGAACGTAGCGGCCTTCCCAGGCTAGGTAGCCCAAAGCTTCACGCTAATACAGTTGAACTCCTTCCAGATTTAAAGTTCACTGAGGCATTTACATGACACCTTTGAGGTTATCACCAAATGTTTCTTGTCCTTTGTTTCAGCACCTGCTAGCTTTACTTCTGTAGTAAAGAGGGAATGGGGCAGGTAAATATTAATTCTCAGTCACCATTTTCTCTCTCCTCCTCCTCCTGTTTTCCCCTTGCACTTTCTGATACCTCAATACATGCATTTCTGATACCTCATACACTCCATTCCTCTCCTATATTTCATGAAACCTAATCACAAACCTGGGAAGGAATAAGGGAAAATCTGAAGAGGTAAGTGGAACCCACAGCAATCAGATAAAGATTGGTTGAAAGAATTTGATAGGGAGGAACCACTGCAAGTTACATGGCCATTTAATGCCTGGCATTACTTCACAGTGTCCAGTGCCTTCTTAACATTGATTTCTGTCTTTGTTAGAAAAACAATGTAGAAATTAATAAAAAGAATTCTGGTTTTAGGATTACCCAGTTATGGACATTTCATCCTGGGAACTTCTCATGCGAAATTTTACCATGCACAGGTCTTTGCTGTGTAACCAGTAGAGTTGAGGTGTCTGGTACATCGTGCATAGCTTTCATGCAAATGCTGAGGAGGAAAAGTAACTTTCTCTCACTTCCCTGCTCAAAAAAATTATGTTGTAAGACAATGGTGTGTTCACTCAAAGACACAACTTATGAAAGATCTACTCTAAAGTAGAGGGGAATTGTGTTATTAGTCTGGTACAGCAGTTAAGGAAGAGAACCCTTTGCTGAGCTTGAGCAGATTAGCCCTGTGGGAGCACTGGAAGGCTCTTGAGTGCTTCTTGTGTCATGCCTGAATAGTTACGTAGCTCTTGCTCCATGTCACAGGGTGCCTCCATGCTAAGCTTGAGAATGCATGCTGAACTATTCAAGTTCTTGTGTTTTTCAGAAACAGGTTAGGAAGAGGATAAAAGGGAGGGATAAACCAGGATTATTTTAAGGTTCAAATTCCTCCTTGTAACACATGCACCTACAACTACAGAAACACTTCTTCATCACATTCATTGCTTGCAGCCCAGACAACAGCAGCCTAGCTACACAGCACTGCAATTATTAGTGAGATACGACTCCAGTAAACTCTGCTCATACAAGAGTGACAGTGAAAAGACAGAGAAGGCATGTAGATAAATTTTTGAGAGGTTTGCATAAGTTCCAGTGAGAAAATAGTATGATTTAGTGACAACTTGAAGGTAGAAGTGAAGGAGCTCAAAAATTGTACTGCAAGTTTAAGTGACAATACACGTTAAATATGAGGCAGGCAGTTCAGCTGAGGAAGATGAGAAGATTTCAAGAGGAAAAATAATATTTTATTTGACTTGTTTAGGTGCAAAGATGCAATCCTCAAGTAATCACATCCCTCTGTAATGTACTGTTAGGGATTGAGAGAGAACATCATTACTGAGAAAAGATAGCATAAGGTAAATGCCAGCAACAAAATGCTTCTCAACAGGATAAAACGACCACTGAACAGTACATTTAACAAAATGACACGGACCATTACCCTGCAGCATCTGGCTTTCAACAGTTTTAGTCAGGTTTGGAAGAGAGATCTTTTTAGACCAGTTAACACATTTGAGCCAATTATTTATTATATGGTCAATATGGAGCACTATGAATTGAAACAGCTCCCTGGAACTTTTCTGTACTATTTAATTATTTTTCGTATAATCCACCGCCATTTAACACTGTACTCATAAAACATGTCCTAGTTGTCCTTGGATTTTGCTTTAATCTGTGTCACTCAAAGCAGAGAATGTATCAAGGAACTGCTGAAGATACAATGTATCTTTCTGCTCTTTAAATAAAGCCAAAACCTGATAAATTTCACAATTTTCTAGAGATGACCAAAGTGCTGCCAATCATTTAAATTTAACAGGCGGTCTCAATTTAATCAAAATTTTAGTCCAAATGCAATGTTCAGTAACTATTCTTGAACAACTTCCAGTATATAGACTCATATTTATAATAAATGCACGCAGTCAAGGTATTATTCAGGAGTAGTTACTGACACAAATTCTAAAACATCAGTAGCACTGGAGCAAATAAAGAAAACTGCACCAGTTTTAGTCAGTACTAGCTGTTGACCACTTTTGAGACTTTTTTCTTAAAGTAATATCAACGTTTGTAGATCAGGCTATAGTAGCATTAACCTGAAAAGGAGACTGAGAAGCATATATGAGTAATCCATCTTTAAGCAACCTCGTGGGTCCAAATTGCCTTCAGAGAGGACAAAAGATTTGCAGTGATCTTTTTTTCTTACAACAGTGTAGCTTCACCATTGCTCCTTTAGTTCTTAAAATTATCCCACTTTATTTGCCCACCGTAAAATGCATTTAATGGATACAGCTTCCACTCTTCCAGTACCACAAAAACTATGTTCTCTTCCAAACACAGAAATAAACAATCCATAATTCTTCTGCCAAGATGTCAGGAGGTAAGGTAGAATAAGATGGAAGTGTTCTCTAGTCCTCCTCAGCAAAAAAGATAATCCAGAATATTAAAAGAAACACCGTGCAATTCAAATGCTTCTATCCCTGTATTTAACTGAAGTGTTACAGATTTCCAAAGCTTTCAAAATGTATTTAATACTCTGCTTTGATATTTAGCAACAAATTTCTGTGCAGGGCTTTTTTTTTTCGTTGTTTTTTGAGGGGGCTGTTTTGTTTTGAGTTTTTTGTTAGGATTTTTTTTTTTTTTTTTTTTAAGAATTCAGCTTCTTAAAGTGTATTTCCAGGACACCATCTGTCATCCTAAAGTGAAACCTGAAGATAAAAACTCATTTGCTGGAAAATCCTCAGAATCTGAGGGCACTAAAGAAAGGCAAGCAGCACTTATCTGATTTTGTACATAAACACCTGAATAAAATAACATGTTCATTGTTTGATGTGAACAGCTTCGTAACTGCTTCCCTAGACAAAAAATAAAGATCTAAATATTTGCATTCACAATTGCTTTCACTGCATTTTTCTAAGGGTCAGACTGTACAGCAGCTGGTGTACCTTCTGCTTTAGCAGGAGTCAGAGACAATTTTGTTACTGACAGGTCACCAGTAAAGAGCACAAGTAACCCCTCGGAAAATTTTGGTGCATACTCTGTCTCCTTTGGATTTGAATACTTTTGTTAATATTTAGAGTAAGAGTTTTGTGATTCCTTTAATGCAAAGCATATCAGAAAAAACAGCACTACATTTTCAGTTGTTCTAAAATCAGGACTTCCCAGCTTGGTAACCTTTAAGATTTCAAATTTCCACATAAAAAAAAAAGATCTAGCAAGTTAGATCTAAAATACTGTAAACCTCCTTAACATATGTTAAAAGCATGTAGTTTTGATTTTTTACTTATTTCAAATAAATACAGGAAAGTTTAGACACTTGCAATGAAGGTCATGCTAAACAAACCTATGAGGGTGAGAACTCTGTGGAAGCTCTTAATTTTGTTTAAGTAACAAATGAAGAATGACTTAAAATCTAGTCACTGGGAAGGGCAGGAGAGAGGTGGGGAGGAGGGAGAAAGCAGTCATAGGGTAACTCTCCCTTTGACCTAAAAAGCCTTATTTATCAAAAATATTACAGTTCCACAGACAAAACAGAGTCTCCTCAGACTACCTTTTATCCCACTAGTAAGGATGCTCTTGGGGAGGAAGCCCACGTTCCAAACTAAGCACCAAAGTGGGCAAAAAGGAGCTTTCTCCTTCATTCATCTTTGCTGAGTTCAAATCACCATACTCAAGGGACTGGCTGTTAATTTGAACAATTCTTTAGGCTGCCAGTCAGCAAGACCTGTATACCGAGTAGAAAAACTCAGACATTTTAGATAAAAAGGTTTTATCTAAATATCACCTTCTTATGGATAGTTTTTCGATTGTGTTTTTTCCCAAGCTTTGTCAGCTCAGGTTGCATACATGTTATACTATCTTCTTGTAAAACAAATACAATTCACTTCTTTGTAACTTGAAGTCCACATAAATAAAAGACCAAAAAACTCAGGCCTGTGATAATACACGATGGTTGAATTTATATATTTTTAAGGAATTATGACCTCAAAATCATTTTCAAAGGTTAATCTGTTTAAGAGCAAAGACTAGCAGCTTCTTTTTTCTTTTATTTTGCTGTCTTTATATTAAATTTAATAGTACCTCAAAGAACAGTTGTGGTTAACATTCACTTTAAAACAGGAGTGATGACAACTGCCCAAGAGCTAGCTGCAATACTGATGATGTTAAGAATGCAAATATCCTCCTGATTTTGTCCCTCAAGGTTTTCTATTTCTGTACCACAGCTGATACCTTCACTTTTCATTATCACCATGTAAATAGAGACATGTAAACTGAAGGCTGTATGAAGTTAGGTTTACATTCAAAAAGAATCATTTATTCTTTGTCTCAAGAAAAAAATGATGCTAGTACTACTTACTTCAGCTATCATTAGGACAAAGGGAAACAAAATGGTAGGTAAAATAACCCTTTGACAACACTCTCAAAAAGCAATAAACAGTAGACTATGAATCTCATAAATACACTAAATTTGCATCCTGCTAAATGTATTTGCCTGATGATTAGAGATAGTCTCCCCACAATTAAATTCTAATTGCCCTGCTTTGCAGTAATCAATTCTTATCTACACCATTAATTCAATTATTGGCTTCCTCTCTCCAATAGTTTATCCCCCTGTCCCTGTTTCCTCCTTCCTTCTTTTAACAGCCTACATCATTCCCAGCAGTTTTTGTTCTCCTTCTCACACGTTTTTCTCTCTTCCAATCTTTTCCGTCACCAGACTAGGCTCCTCCCAATGAGTGTTTCCTTATCAATTTCCATTCTAGAATTTAGTTCTAAATCTACCCCAAATATCTGCATCCTAATACTGTCCCCAACATGTAAAATTTATTTTCAGAAGCCTATACGCACACACTACTGCCCAAGTTTCCATATTCTTCATCCTATTCGCAGCTACACACGTCTAGCTGTTCAAGGTTTCCCAAAAGTATATGTGGTCAAAATATGTTCCAAGCAAACAAAATAAAAAGGACAAAGAGCCAGGGTTCAAACCACTGAGAACAGCAGCATAGCTGCAGAAAAACTTGTTCATGTGCCATTTGCTTATATATGTTTCTCAAAGTTTAGAACAGACTATACTAGAGACTGATATTTTACTTTTTAGATACTGCATTTGGGTGTTCAGAACAACTTCATTCTAATAAAATAGTACTAGATCGTCAATGCACAGGAATCCATGTACAGAAAAAAAACTAGATCAAAACTACTCACTGTAAACAGTGAACTATATGTCAATAGAGTGAATACATTTCCAAAGACCTTACCTGCAAGAGTTATACCTTTTCCTATTACACATAAAGTGAATTTACAATATATAGACAAAGTAGCAGAATAGGTACATTTCATCTGTACTCTGAGGTACATAATGCTAGTATTACCTACACCTAGAATATGACATTTGCATTTGCATTCAAGATCTCATCTGAAAAGTTTTCAGTTTTTTCATTATATGTTTAAGTCAGACTTCAAGTTCTTTAGCTAATGAAACAAGGTTAAGTAAATTGAACAAAAAATATGAAATAACATTACATAAGCTCTCATTTTTAAACAAGGGTGAATTATTCCACACCCTTCCAAGTAACACTGCGATACATGTTTGTCATTACTTTCTTTCTTACATCCTTCACAATCCTACAAGCTGCAATAAATGTTTGTTGCTGACTTTTAAGTTCTAATTAGGTAATAATGTCAGATCATACAACTTAATGAATTGCAGCCCCTCACTACTATCCAAAATGTTCATACAGTTTACAAATATCTTATTGCTGAGATACAAGGGACATATCCCTCTCTCTTTGAAGTTAGCTCCTCACAAACACAGTCACTCAGACAGCTGCAAGGCAGGACGACTCTCTTAAAATGAATCAATTCCAAAAATAGCAGTTAAAAATACTTTATTTTACAGTAATTCTTCTGACAGAGAACTATTTGTAGCATGAAAAATTTTGCAAAGCAGTTTTTTGTTTTATATATTTATGTTAATCTATTTTTCTTTCAGTTTTGAAGATTTATCAACTGTAAGCAGACCACTGTAGTAAAATGATACTATAATAAGAAAACTGCAACTACAGCTATTTCATTTTGAGGCTAATACCTGGAACAAGTGGGAAACTGTCTCTGCTGGCTGAATAACCCAAGAGACTCTAAAAACCCTAAGATGAGTAATAAAAATATTTCCTTTTGCCACTATATTCAGACACTGGGGCAGACTAATAAAGCTTGAACACAAACATCTTCATTGCATAAAACATGTCTCAAAATACTCCTTACCACAATTTCCTGAAATGAACTCTTACTCCTCTTTATAAAAAAGGGTGATATTTTCCTATAATGAAAATACTGAATTTAAAGTTACAGTCCAGATAATGATTATGGAATATGAGAAAAAAAATACTCTTTCTCTAACAGTTGCTGTATTACATTTATAATCAATTTTATCCCTTTTTACCAACTTTACAACAGATTACTACCTACACAGTCAACATGTAAAAATAAGACTTGGAAATATTTGGAAAATATACTGAAGATGTATTATTTCATTGTTTTCTGAAAAAGAGTTCTGATATCACTGGAGGAAGGAATGATATAGTTTTGTAGAGAGAATTGGAGGAACAAGGCTATTTCAGCTACAAGGTCGGAAAAGCTGCTTATGTAAAAAAGCAAAAAAGGTGATGGCAGAACTACAAGGAAAATCAGGAAGAACAAGGAAGAAATTTTATACTAGTTTTTACAAAAAACCCTATATGCTTCTATGTGTATAGGAATTTATTCCCAATTTTAAAAACTGGTGGAACTCCTCTGCTCTTTAACTCCATGTCACCTTTTGTATTGAAAGCTTGGGTCTGATGGAATAGATGATCCAAATAACACATCATTGCCTAGGTCCTTGAGTTAATAAATGAGGAAAACCTCAAAACTGATAATTAAGATGAGAAACAGATACTTCATGTGAATCATTTGCATCCTTCAGATATGTAAAAATCACTGCATCCTGTAGCAGTAGTTCATATGAAAACTGCTGCTTACTGACTTCAGAAGCTTAAGCTTTATGACTGTTCTGCACTTTTCTTGAAAAAGGGCATTTGATGGGTACAAAAATGTGGGAATAAAGAAGACATAATACCTACAGAAGCAATTTCTTAAGATTCCACCATATTCTTGGTGTATAAACTTCAATATATCTCCTTCTAGTTTTATTTTTTTACTTCCAAAATCAGTCATACTGTCATCTGGTGCTGCAAACCAAATGAAGGTCATTTTAGATAATCTAATCCAAGGGTGAAAAATCATGCTACTGCAAATCCCACTGGGGAAAAAACAGTGAAATGGGCTGAAAACTGCTTGCTCCTCAATTCTGTGAACAGTCAGTCCACATGTGACATTCCAAATGCAATGAAAAATACAGCAAGCACTACAAGTGCTTGACAACCAAATTGCTCACTTGGGATTCCTCTTCCTGTTCTTTAAATATTACTTTCTGAGAAGCTCTTGATATTAAACCTGCATTTTTCAAAACAGTATTTAGATAGGAGCAGCTACAGCTGAACATACTCCCCAGTAGCATGGTTTTAATGGTGCTAAATCATCACAGAGTCTGACATTAAGATGGGTAGTACAAAGATGAACGACATCTCTGAAAATGACACTGATATGTCTTAAGATCTGACAAACATGACAGCAAAACTCTGGGGGATTCTTTAATACAGAAGTATGGCTTGGACCCTTCATGGAATTAGTTGGAATGATCTTCAAGAACAGCTTTCTCATTCTACGCTCCCTGCCTTGACCATTCTTTCAAGTAAGAAGTCTAAGGAGACACCGTAACTTCTCAGGAAGTAAACAACAAACTGACAACAAAAAATCCTCCCTCCAAACCTATCTATAAGAAACAACTATTAACAGCCAAAGTGAAAATGCAATGTTGAAACTACTTTTTTCAGTAATTCAAAATAAGAAGCCAGCAATATGTACACAACACATGCATAAATAAGACTTCCTATCATTCGTGTATGATTTCTTGTATTAGAAGATAAACTTTTCCATATGCAGTATGATCTCCATCTTTGTGTAGTTTTATACAGACTGGCACTAAATTCTGCTTTTTGCTGTTAAGCAAACCTTCCATTTAAACTTTAAATAATAATTACAGTCATAACAGACTGATTTGAAGATTTAACGGTCAAACAAAGATTATTTTCAACTCCTACAGAAAATAATGATCCTTTTCCAGTTTTGCTTCCAAACAGAGATTGAAAAGAAAACAGTGAGGTTTTGGGAGGTTATAGAAATCTCTTCTCCAACATAAGGAAGAGTCTGAAATAAAGAAAGAAGTTCCTTTCTTTAAAAATCCAGAAGTAGGCAATGGAGACAGGTCACCATCTTTACTGCTGCTTATCTTTACTGTGAATGAAAGATAATAGGCTGTGCGGGCAGAGCTCCTTAAGGGCCTTAAAAATGAAAATAAGCTTGTTTGATGCACTTTGGAAGGGTAACGTAATCAAATCACATAAATTGTGTATGTAGTAGCAGCTTGAATTTTGGTGTTTGTCAAGGCCAAACCCTTGTATTCATCAAACCAGAAAAAGGATACTGTAACAGTCAGGTTAGGGGATAGTGAGCCTACACAAGAACTTCAGGTTTGTGAATGAAAAAAAAAAAAAAAAGAAAAAAAAGAATACATACGCATATGAACGTATGCACATATTTACAAAAAACACTGTCAGGATATATACACAGACTGGATGTAAAGACATACAAAGTCAAGACTGCCAGTAAGCCTTGGTGACAGGAAGATGGTATCACATGCAGTGATGAGGAACAGAAGTAACGCCAAGTGGCTGGGCACAGGAGAAAGGAGACTAAGAGCATATTGAGTTTGAGTTCATTGTAAGATATTCACAAAGATACTAGAGACAGATGACACAGTTTTAGTTTGAACAGAAGGAAGCAGTAATGGAACAGGGACATCATGAACATGAATCATGTGCCTAGAGATAAAAAAATGTGTTTATGAATGAGGCTATCGGAAGATAAAGGGGAGAAGGATACGCTGAAGAAAGAAGACTTGAAACTAAATTGTGAAAGAAGCTGGAGTCAGAGGAAAGTCAGATAAAGGAAGACTGTCACTAAAGATAAAGAGACAGAAACTATGTGGATGCAGGTTTAAGACTTGTATTAATGGAAAATGGAGAAAACTGAGAAAAGGAGAGAAAGCTGACAGGAATCACAGAAGATGAAAGCTAGTAACATTGAGAAGAAAAAACAGCACAGGAAAAGATGTCAATAGACAGTAAGTTGTTATCACATGAGCATGGGAGAAGCTGTAAGTGAGTTCTGATGGCATAATTACAGAAATTTTAAAATTCTGGATGCTAACATCTCTCAGTAAAGACAAGCTAAACGTTTTCTTTCAGTTGTAGACTAATCTACCTATGCAATTTTCTTCACAAGCTTGATTATAATACCTAGATAGTTTAACTAATACGTATTATTTAACAAATAAAATAATTTCAACTTACTAATATATGAGCTACTATATACTTCAAGGCAGACTGAACCAGAGTAGCTTTATTTGTTGTGAAATTTGTAATAAACATTACTTATGGTAAACAACAGCAGAAGAAACAAAACAGTTAGATAAGCCTTTCACAGTAAACCATAAATTAAAATACATTCTTAGTTAGATAATGTGTCAAATGTCCCATTTTAAATCTTCCCTCTAGCAATAAACAACAATCAAATGAGAATTCAAAAATTGGTGCTCCCACAAAGGAGAAAGACAGATTACACTCAAGTTGAAGTGAGATAAGCAGTGCTTAAACACAAGCATTGCTCGCCTATAGTGCACAAAAACCCTGGGAGCAATTTTTGCTTTAATAACATCTATTTACTTTATAGAATAATTTAATTTATCATGAAAGACAGAGCTGCTTTTAACTTAATTCTACAGCCATTTTGGGAAGGTAGAAAAGCATGAGGAGGAAACAGACTGTAGTGAACACAAATAGATCCAATGCTACTGTAAAATTTACCCCAAAAGAGTCTATGATAACTCATTAAAACCCTGCAATTAAATTAATATGATGAATGGGAGACTTAGTTCCATAGGCTATGATTTGGAGTATTATAGACAGGTAAGTGCACATGAAGAAACTGATGTTCAGAACGGGTCCATACACCATAGAAAAGATGAAGGAGAACCAAGTGCATGCTAGGGAAGTGTCTGTGTCACCAACGCATTTTCTGTTATGAAAACAGGTATGTTTGGTAACTACCGTAATAACAATGTGAAACAAAAAAGTAATTACTATAGATAGTACCAAAAATATTGAAGTTCTCATAATCTTCATTTCTACTTTAAAGCAGAAGCATTTTCCACTGGAATATTGCTGGAACTTCATCAAAATTTCTCCAGACTCATTAGCACTGCTGCCTGTTTGTGAACTTCACTGCCAACATATCCCGAATGGCACCCGTAGTAAAACCTATACTTAAACATTGGCCACTATTTTCCATATAAGATCCTGCATTCAGACGCTTGAAACTTTCTGAGTATTACCAGTTTAAGCTGAAATTCTTCATGTTAGAGGAATCTTTTTGTAGCTGCTTGCTTTTAATTCAGCAAATCATTCCAAACTCTTATTGAATGCAGCTGAAACAAAAGTTTGTTTTGTTTATTAACCCCCATACTAATTTGTAGGAAGCCTATATCCCCAGTGTGCCTTAGAATGAAGACAGACAAGGAGGGATTTGAGAGTGTACCATGATGATGTCAAGCAATATTCTATTAGCCATCCAAAACTGGTTAGGCCTGCACTTTTGGAAAACTGAATTTCACACAAACTCAATACAGCCTTGTTTGAATCAGGCATCTAAATTCTTCGAATGTTCTATCTGTCGTGAGGCATAATTCAATCCAGAGCTGCCACAGCCTGAATTTCTTTTCTCTCACTCCTTCAGAATGTTTTCAGGTTTCATTATGGTGCAAAGAAAAGAAACAGAGCGAAAAGAAAATTTCACTTAGTTGCATTGTACTATTCCAGTGGGCACTAAAACTGCAAGGAGAAGAGAAATTAATCTAAGTGGAAGCAATATGAGGAGGTGGAAGTAAAGAGGAAACCAGAGAGGAGAAACCAAAGAAAAGATTCAGACTAGAATAAGCACAGGCTTAACAGAAATGCAGAACGGTCCAAATGGATGGTTGAACACAACAGTAGCTACCAGCACATACTTCAGTCAAATATGGGAATAAAATCACGGATTCCCAAGTTTTCTAATTCCTCTTCTTATAACAGATCTTAAACAAGAACACCTTACCAGACCGAAGTAGTATGAAGCTCTGCTGCATTCCTCTGCCAGTACACTGTACTGCAATTAACTAGGGACTTTACTATTGGGTAGCTTAATGGTTTGATAAGTTTCTCATTTCCTCCTTGCTTCTTGACCTGATTTCACAAAATAAAGCAGTATTCCTTGCCATAAGGACCTCTTTTCAACTTCTTGTTTGAACTTTAGTCAAGTGAATACTACCTATACTAACAAGATTTAGACTACAAAACTGATGATAATTTATTCTTGTAATTGCCTTTTAGTTTCAACCCCCTTGCCAGTCTAAATTGCATTTTGTCAAAGAACTACACAACACCTTTTTTCTCTACCTGTCTTGAAGCTAACTCAATTTTTTATTTCCACCTGTTAGAATGTATATGCTAGCCAGTGGTGCTGGCCAATAATTTCTGGAAGGAAATACAGTCCTGTCATAAACTTTTCTGCTTTCAACAGTGTCCATAGAAGCCTATTCCATCTTCTTGAGTTGAACAAACAGATGTATGGCTACCAGAATTCCTTAATGTTGGGGGAAATACAAAGCTGCCAAAGGACTAAAACCTGATACTGTGATTTCCAAAACTTCCCTTCTGTTTCTTTTAGAACACACTGTGGAAATTCAGGGACTCGGGGATGATATGTAAAATTTCAAAGGGACTGGATTCTTTCTGCAGAAGTCAGGTATACAGAAAACCAGGCTTATCATAAAAATCTAATAATCAACCTTAACTAAGGAACAGGTTCTTACCAACAGAGTACTATGTTTTTTGGAGAACATGCTTTTACAGGTTATTTGCAGTATCTGCTGAAGAAATCTAATGAAGTTTAGAAGAAGGATAGCCTTAAGGAGAAGCACATAGCATATTTAATGAAAATATTAATAAATTTTAGCAGTAAGCAAGGCCAACAGTATGGTTGCTACCTACACAAGAGCTATTTCTGACTAAGTACAAATAAAACTACTACCTTTTTTCTCCTCACTGCCACTCTACTAATATGGATTACATTGTCATAAAATTCTAAACAGATTACATTGAAAAATTACTTCAGTTACATTGTAGGGCACTGCAATGAAAAACAAAAAGGCAAGAGCCAAGTTGTTACAAAAGAAAGAATAGCAGAAATATTAATATTTCTGTTGTTATCACCTATTTTTTTCTGAAAATACTACTATTGGTGTGTATATAGAGAAAAATTACAGAGTCTTGGGAATTGTTTTCTCTTCAAAATTGCAGGTCAGTTAGAAAAACATTATAAGCAGCCAAACATAAAGAACATGACAAGAACACTGAGAAATAAAAACAAATTTAAAAACTACTTAAAATGTTTAGCTCACCTTTCCAACAGCAGCAGCCACTCTGTTGGTCTCCCCTGCTCTTTGCTTTCATTGCAGTGTCCAGCATTATGGCTGAAGGAATAGAGTACAGCAGAACCCTGCAAATTTACCTTACTAATTCACATACCTCATAATTTGCACACAAAAACTTGCCACTTTCCCAACTTCTTAGGCAAAATAAAATTGAAAATCCTGTAGAGATGGTGTCTATCACTCAAATCACATCACATTAACAAATATTCTACACAATATTGACTAGTACATCATTCAGCATTGCCAACAAAATGTAAACTAAACTAGTTTAATGCAGAAATACATTTTTTTAAAACATCACAGTGTACCATGGCACTGACTTGCTCATTTTCAAACTCTGAAATTAACAAAAACACTGCCTGCCAGTGAATTAGGGAGGCTCAACTGTACTTAAAGTTGCAACGTCCTCATTCATACACTTTTATCTACAATTTTCTTCAGACTGCATCGCATGGGAATACAGCAACTACACTTAACTATGTCCTGCTATATATTATAATTAGTGTCCTATCTCTGTTTTAACTATTCAGACTTTCTCTTTCAGAAGATTATATATGCAGTTTAGTGTTCCACTGTTTTCTCCTACATAGATTTTTTTTTTTTAATGCAATATATAATACCAAGTGAAATTCAGCTCTGGTGTATTATTC
Organism: Egretta garzetta; assembly: GCF_000687185.1. Taxonomy (NCBI): domain Eukaryota; kingdom Metazoa; phylum Chordata; class Aves; order Pelecaniformes; family Ardeidae; genus Egretta; species Egretta garzetta. The sequence goes on from NW_009259967.1 coordinate 1,983,472, forward strand.
TGATATTTAATGAAAACCTATTTGTTGCTTGATTTTCCAAACCAAAAGATAGACTATCCACAAAAAAAATCATAGACTACACTCTGCCTCAAGTCAAAAATCAGAAACCTGATTCATTCCCAACTGCCAATCTTTTAATATACATCACGTGGCATTTCTGATCTGGGATGATGTTCATCAAGTTTAGATCAGTTACCAGTTCACTGCAACTCCCATACTTCTCCAGAAAAAAAAAGTAAGCGTATTACCACGTTCAATTAATCAAATTGACAACTATGAAAAAATCTTACTGGTCTGACATCCCCACATGAGTTGGTAAATTGCCGTGCCAAGCCAAAATCCAGCATATAACACTTCCTACACGTGCTAGGAAAACGTCCCATTGCGAAGTTAGACTAGGAAGAAAAACAAATACAGATATATAGATATATAGATATATAGATATAGATGCAGGAGCATACACATTTCGGTACATGCATGTATTAATGTAGTAACACAGTCATAGAAAATCCACATTCTGCTTCTCTATCTTTCATTCCATATTTTCAGTTTTACTAAACTCCCATTAAATTTGAAGAAAACGTTAAGAAAATCAGACATGCAATTTAGCATAACTGAACAGCAGCCTACATGGTCCAAAGAGATTGTCATCTTACTTCATCACTTAGAATATATTAATACTTAGCAAGAATTTTCTATTCATGTCACCCATTCACATATTTTGATTTGGACATTTCAAAAAACTACCAACCTAGGGGCTAACAAGTTCATCTAAACACATGCACTAATACCATATACTCAGAATACAGAATAAGGGGTGCAAACCACCTTTTCCTTTTCATAGAGGGGGAAGAACTAGGTTTAAAAAAACCAAAAAATTAAACAAAAAAACAAAAAAAACCCAAGCAAACAGCAAGAGATGGAAAGTCCGTGAGGACTTAGGGAGGTAATTCATTCTGAAAAGCTTCAGTAAATTTTCTTATTCGCCTCTACGGATTAACATTCCATATTAACCCTTTAAAAAAATTTTTCAACACTGCTAGTTTTTGGTGTTTGAACATGTTGGCTGAATTGGTTCAAGTCTCTCCCCACCAAATCCCATTAAAATGGATTACATGATATAAGGAAAGATAAAGCTAAAAACAAGTTCTGTGAAATGGAATTAAAACTACACATCTGAGCAAGCTGGAAGCAATGCAATTAACTCTAGAAAAACTACTTTTCTTTTTCCATTAATTGAAACAGCAGTACTGTTCTAAATAAATCTGAAATTCACAGCTCCTTCAATGTCAAAGGTTGAGTGTAAAAACCAATCGAAACCATGAATTGAAATGAGTGTGATCAATGTTATTTTTAAATGGAATGGAATTTCAGCATTGCCTAATTCATCACGAGGCAAATAACCAACCAAGGATTTCAAGATTTCAGCACAAAGCTTGCTTTTAGTATAATCTATCTAGAAGATACATAATAAAAGATAAAATGGACTTGCATTTTCAAGCCAGGAAAACTGCATACTAGAAAGCAATCATGCCTCCTTTTGCATGCTAAGTCACAACATAACTCCTACAGGGGAAGAAAAATTCTTTCGTTTATGCATCTAATGTATTGCCTCACACTGCTGTTTATCCTGGCTCAACATTTAATTTTCTGGGTTTTTTCCATCCCCTAACAGCCTTCTGCATTTCCATCCTATTTGAGCCCACAGACTCCAAAATACAGCTAGATAACAAGATGTCCCCAATGCATTCTGCCAGCCACAAAGGAACACATTTCCCATTCAAAACTTGGAATTGTTTTCAGCATTAAAATCTTGCGCTCCAGCTAACTCCTTCTCACCTATTTCACTTGACATTCACTGCCTCTGTGTCCTTTCCCTTTTAAATGAAGTCTTGGGGATGGGTCAGGGAGAATACAAGTTTTATAAAAACTTGCAAGGAAGAAGTGATGAAAATGAAAATTCCCTAATGCCCAGAAACTTATCAGAGGTTTTATGTAAACATCATTCAGCTGACAGGAAATTTAGCTGTATATGCCAGACATAACCAGCCATAATTGCATCTATTGGAAAACACAAGATTTGCTTTTTTTTTCTCATTTACAAATTTTGAAAGTTTAGAGTTCTAATGATATTTTTAATATATAGCAATATTAGAAATAGCCAATGCAATTTCAGGAAAAAATTCAAAGAAAAACAGAAAAAATAATAACAACAGAAGTGTGGTGCTATCAGGAAGTCACTGTCCTCATGACATTTTGACAATGCTAATTTTACTAGAATTGCACACTAAAGCAATTGAATAGCTTTCTCTTACAGTCTGTCTTTTCTTTCCTTGTTTGTTATAAATACATTAAATAAAAAAATATGCTATTGAAGATCTTATAAATACACCCTACAGTTAGTATATATTCTCTTAGATGTATTATGTGAAGATATTAATTGCTATTAGCCAAACTCATTATATCATATCTCATCACAAATACTCTTAATTGATGATACAGCTAAGAGTTGGAAGTTTAACTACAGAAAATTGCAAGGAAGCCTAAGTAACCGGAGGTAATGATGACAAAGACCAAAGTTACTGTTGTTGCAATCCAACATTAATTAATGGAAAAAATCTGCCTTATCTGATGAATATGTCCCTTCTTATTTTTTCATTTTAACATCTAGTATAGAACCTATTCTTATTTATGAAGCTATCTAATGACCACATATTACTTGCCTGTTTTGAGTTGATGGGCAGACTTACCGGTTTTATATCCCTGTGCAGGAATCCCACAGAATGAATACTTTCAATAGATTCCAAAATCTGCTTCCCAAGCCGCAGAGTGGTACTAATGGTGAACGTTCCTCGAGACTGACTCCGACGCAGGTCTGCCAAGTTCCGACCCTGATCAAATTAAAAGGATGTTTTCATAAAACAATACTAATACCAAGATTCACAGATAGCATAAAGTCTTCCGACTTCTTCTTTAGCTGTTCAAGGTTAACCACAGAATACTCTCATTACCTATCTTCATATTCAAGGGTAACACATCTCACCTAAGTGTAACAAGTATATGTCCCTATCTCCAACATTAAATTTAGAATCTATTTTTGAAAATATGAATCTTAGCGTTTTTCTACTCCTAACAAACATGGACCAAACTAATCTGTATTAGAAGACTTGTACATACACTATTAGTTAATGTTGTATCTGTATCAAACATGAAAAAAGGCCACCAATAATATGCTCACAAAGACTTCTTTACACGCACCTCTTTAAGGAAAAGTATGTAATCTATTTTATTATACAGTATATCTTAGATGACTTAACCAAACAGATGAAAAATATACTACGCAGGAAATGCATCCCCATGACATCACAGAACTGTTGGTCTGTCAAAATAACAGATGACCAACAGTATGAATCACAGAATGGCAAGGGTTGGAAAGGACCTCAGGAGACCATCTAGTATAACCCTCCTGCTAAAGCAGGTTCACCTAGAGCAGGTTGCACAGGACATCATCCAGGCGGGCTTTGAATATCTCCAGAGAAGATGACTCCACAACCCCCCTGGGCAGCCTGTCCCAGTGCTCTGTCACCCTCAAAGTGAAGAAGTTCTTCCTCATATTCAACTGAAACCTCTTATGTTTCAGTTTGTGCCCATTGCCCCTTGTCCTGTTGCTGGGCACCACTGAGAAGAGTCTGGCTCATGACATCCACCCTTGATATATTAGTATGTGTTGACGAGATCCCCTCTCAGTCTTCTCTTCTTCAGGCTGAACAAGCCCAGCTCTCTCAGCCTTTCCTCATAGGGGAGATGCTCCAGTCCCCTAATCAGCTTTGTTGCTCAAATCTGAACTCTCTCTAGGAGTTCCTCATCTTTCTTGAATTGGAACTACAGCACACTTCTTTTTCCCATATTTCTATTCACCAAGATGATGAAGCACAATAATCTCATAACTTTAAGTGCTAATCACCCATTTTATTCCTTTTCACAGGAACAAGTCTCTCAGTAAAGTGAATTAAGTGTTTCGTTTTACTTGCAAAGGGCATTTTTTCACTTTCATCAAAAAAGCCAACAAAATGCACAGACTCATATATTTTAGACTATCTTCAAGTGAAGACTTCAAAGGAATGTGAATTATCTCAGAAGACCTTACAGTTCACTCTTTCAATAGTCAGTTCCTTCTGAGGATGCAGACTTCCTCCTTTCTGAAAGAATCATGGAAAGGATCTCGAAGGATAAAATATAAGGACATGCTCAATTTAGGTTTGCTCACTACTATGCGTTCATGATCTTTGGGTTGTTTTTTTTTTTAATTTGTCATCCTCTAAAATTTTACTGGTATTTTCTTATATGCTTCACTAGTAATCATAAGACACAAGCAAGCTTTGAGCTCTGTTTGATACACTGACCTGCAACTGCATGACCACATAGTTAAATCTGTCATTCCTTCCACATCCAATGAATCTACAGACATGATCTTTTCCTGAGAGAAAAAGAAGCAAATTAGCCAATAATAATGAAATTCTGTGGTTTATTCCTTTAAATACCTAGCATATTACTGGAAAAGATAGTTGTATTTCTTTAGAGATCTTTAATAAACTAAGCCCCCCACAGTTCAACAGCTGTAAAACCAATGTTAGTTCTACTCCCAGTTGAATAAAAGGTTTCTCCCCATGAAATATGCAACCCTGCCACAGCTATCAATCTTCCATAAGAAAACATGCATGGCAACATGCCTAAATGTCCACAAATTTGAAGCACTTTGGATTGGGAAAAGGTTATTTTCTTGCAAAGCTGGTGGCTTGTTACAGACAATATTCCTAGCCACCATTCCTCTTTTTCTATAAGCTGCAGCTGCCACCATGAAAGAAAACAGTAGTAGTTACCTGTGGGTCATGTTTTGTATTAAAAATTGTAGAAGATGTAATTCAACTAATCCGATTTATGAATATCTTTTTCTAGAATATGATTTTTGCTGTTTAGCTACAAAAGATTAATTCAGTTCAGGTACACTAAAGCAGAGATAAAAGTATTGTAGTAGTTAAAAAAAAATCACAGCTTGGTTTAAGCCAATTTTCTTTAAAGAAAGCGTCCTCCTGTCCTAGGAACAAACTGTGGAGGAGAAGAGGGCTGGTCAAAAATAATCTCCATGCTATCCTGCAGTTTAAGTCAAAGCATAAGATTCTCAAGCTGAACAGAGGAAAAAGGCAAGCCAAAGTCTGCAGTACGGAAACAGAAGGAGAATGCAACCTTCCTGTCATTTTGGTATCTGTTTTCATTGACTTGGAGAGAAGCTGGGCCCCCTTATGACCCCACTCTACAACAGAAGAGGGAACTGTAGGGTGTCCATCCCTCAGGCCATTTACCTTCCTTTCTGACACCATGGAAGCTACAGCCAAGAGAAAGCTGATGGTCACAAGCAGCTGCTAAAGCTGTGTAAAATTTGTGTCACCTAAGGTTTCTTTCATGAATTTCTTTACCCTTAGGACTACCAGAATGTCAACAGAAAAAAAGAAGTGATAGGAGAAAAGCAATTAAAAAATACAAAAACCTGTTACTGCTTTCAAAACACCATTACTGCTAGCTACAGATATGGGGGGACTTTTTGTTACTGCTGTACTCAAAGCTCCATCAAAACCCTAAAACTTGGCCCTACAGCTTCTGAATATTCTCACTTCACCTGATAGAAGAGTGGTTTCCCATTTATTACTTTCTCAGGAATTTCCCCGCCACATACAATTAAATCAGATAGGCCCATTTAAACAAAGAAGATGGTACAGGATTAATCAAAATAATTCATTTTAAAAGAATTATTTTAAAAGAAATCTCTACAACTTCTGAAAATGCATAAACATTAAACTGTAAGTATCTCTGCTTTTGCTCCACTTTTTCCTTCCACCCACTTAAGACAGGCAATATTACAGACAGTATAATTTTATGAAGAAAAAGGATTTGCAGGAAATTTGTCAAGATGAAATTTTGAATATTCATTGCTGAAGTTTCCAGTTAATGAAGTCTCATCTCAAATATTTATGATTCATTTTACAGCCACTGTGAGTATGCTGAAGGAACATCTTCAGAGAAGCATATATAGTCAGATTTCATCTCACGAATTCAGTAAATGTCCAAAACTCAGTTTGGTCAGAGAAACCCCATTTAAACTGGAGCAGCAACTCCAATTGTGTGGTAAATTCTCTGGAAATTAACTTTTATAAAAATCGGAGGAAACGAGAAGGACGGAAGTTGGGCCTACACACCTTATTCAAATAGCATGATCCTCTGCCACTCCAGTGTATACACACCTACACGCACCTACTACACCTTTGCAGATACCTTCAGTTCCTTTTTCCTCAGTGAGAAAACAGTATTTCCTCACACCTGTGAGCCACGTGGCTGGGGAGCAGGGGGAGAAGATGATGGTAATAGGCTGCAGTGAACAACTGTGCCCTTGAAAAGCTTCCTGGTGAGCATACGAAGCCATCACCCAGGCTGCTGTATATCACTACATCTAGCTTTTCTGCGTACACCAGATGCAACCCATCACTAAATTATGCTAGAGAGCTGTAAATGAGTGAGGGAGAAGTCTGTTAAGGTTGTGTGAGACAGAAACCAACTGAGTGAGTCTCACTCTCACTGAGTGAGATGTGATAAATCTGTCTTCTCCCATCTGACTGTGGGAACAGATGGCCTAACAACATGATTAAACAAAACAACCATCTGTTGCAGCAGATTTCTTTTTCAAAAGAAAAAAAAACAACCAAAAACAGAGCTCAAAGAGTTAAACAGCATTCTGACAATAATAATTAGGAGACAGCATCATTGGCAGGGGGAAAAAAAAAAAAAATCAAAGATGCAATTGATGACTAAGCTTTCATAAATGGCCATATCAGTGAACATACTCCTCCTTCATAATTAAGAGAGAAGTCATACAACTACTCACATATTTAAGCATGTTTTGCTAGATCAAGGTCTTAAAAGAGCTTCTTATGTTTTTCTTATTCACTGTACTGCATACCTACAAAGTTATGACTCATTTCACCCCCGCAATGAATGACCACGTTTTAATTTTCAAAATTTCTGAAAGCAAAAATAATAAAAAAAATAGTACATCCCTGCACTTCTGCCAACAGCTATTCTCATTTCAGCTTCACAGTTTCTGTGAAATAAGATTCTAATTCAGAAACACTCAAAAGTAGGTTTATAACCTTGAGAATATGCCTAGTTCTAATAAAGACTGGAAAAGCTGTTTTGCTGGACTGAGGCATATTACACCTGTTTACTTAATTCTTTCCTAAAAGCCTGTTTCCTCATAATTTTCCCAGAAATTGTACCTGATAATATATTTTTGTTAAAAAAATCAGATCCACACATCAAGAGAATTCTGAATGACACTGTCAGCTCGCTGCCTCTCATTACATACTATTCATAGATCAAACTTTCCAAATATTTGCAAGAAAATGGATTTTAATGACTATTACATTCCTTCCTCTGATTTATGTCCAAGGTAACTAGAACACCTTGAAAGTAAGAGAACATAAGCCCTTTGAGAAAAGGATAGTAATTATATACATACACATATATATACATATGCCAAAAAGGGATAGAAGAACAAGATAAAAGTTGGTCTCAGAGGATGTATGCTATCAGAAGGTTGTTACAAAAATATCCTAAAAGAACTGTTTACAATTTCACCTGCTCTGAATCTGCATGAAAAAGAACTTGTCAAAAATGAGAAAAATTTCTACATGGTAAATGAAGCATTTAATAAAAAAATTCTTCAAGAAGCAATGATAAAGTTGTTTTCTACTCCCCATTTTTGTCCATTTTTCTTGATTTTCTGTCTGCTTCAAATTTTTAACTCTTGCATACTGACAACTTGGGAAGATAGAAAAAATAATGGAAATGGCTCCTAGGAGCCAAGATTTCATGTAAAACATAAAATGGTCTCTACCATAATCTTATTTAATAAAAATCCTTTGTGTGTGGATAAAAATATATGCATATCTGTGCAAACTATAAATATCAATACATGCAAAAAGTTCACCCTTGACCCATCTCTAATTGTAGTCACTTTCCTGATCATCTACAGCATTCCCCATCTAAAACCAGAGCAGTTACACTGTAACGTGGAACTTGCATAACAATGACTAAAGATCACCTCTAGTGTTACAACCATGGAATCACGACTTCTTTTTTTTTTTTTTATTTTAAACTGTGCAAGAGAATAAGAGATTAAAACTAAGGAATAATATTTAGATTATCTTCTCATAAGGAAGGTTGTCAAAAGATCTCATACAAAATCAGGGTTTCAGTTATATAAAACCTATTTGTTGTTTCTCAGAGAAATAACATTGAGAAAATAAATAACTGAAAGATCTTTATTTAGATTATATTTTATTTGCCTCAGTGGATCTGTTGTTCAGGTGTTCCATCATTCTGATCTTTTCATCCAGACAGCACTTCCCATGATTCAGTAGAACCAGAGGCTCTTCTCCAGGAAGACTTGCGTTGTTAAAAGAATTAGACTCCCAAAAGATGACTGATAAGAATATTGTAACTTCTGAAAGGCCCTATGGCAATTATTCACAAATCAATTTTTTATTATTTCAGCAAACATTTTTGGCTTTCAAAAAAATTTCAAAAGCTAAAGAAGTTTTTACTAAGAAAAAAACACTTTTGTAACATCTTAACTGAAACTTCACTACACTTAAATTCACAGTAGAAAGTTATAAGGCACTCCAGTTATACAGTACATAAGGCTATTTTTTTACAAATACATTGGCATTGTAGTGCTACCAAATTCCAGTGTTTTATTTCAGTTATTAATATTTTCCTTATTACTTTAGCTGCTTCAGCTATACCATTTTAAAGACTCTGGTTTTTGTTAAAAATAGAATCAAGCTCATGTGCATAAAAAAAACCTTGAAAAATTAATTCTGAGCATTTAAAAACCCAGGAGTTATAGAGTATTATTTTCTTCAAAACTCATTATCTTTAAGATAATTTCTTTAAAGAGCCCTGACAAATGGTTTCTAAATTTACGATTGGTAATACTGAAATTTACTATTCATCTCCGGACTAGAAACTCTAAAAGTCAAAGAAAGCTAATATGCAGTCCCTGAATCTCCTTGCTTGACCACATAATACTAGATGTTGTTGTGAAATTCTTTAAAAAGATATAAACATAGGAACAGTTTGTTAACACTATAACATGTGACATGCTTGCCCTCTTAAATCTATAGAGGCTGTCAATTTCTGCTGCAATGTGACCTTTACAGCAAATTAGGCAGCACCATATGTCATGCAGATTTTGTTTTATTCAAACTAAGAGTTTGGAAAAATTGGGCTGCTGACAGGGATGGATGTATTAGTCAAAATCCTCCGGATTCAAGACATTTTTTTTTAAAGAAAAAGGTCACCCTTTAAACTTTCTTTTTATAATCTTACGTTGTGAAAAGCAATGAAGAGAAGCCATTTCATATTTCTCTGTCTTGATAGCTTCAGACATTAAAGTATCTAAAGGTACATCAAAAGTAACTATTCAAAGCTGTGATTCTGAATGGTCAAGGACTTGAACCCTAGAAAGTATTTCAGGACTCTACGAGACAACAGGGTTTTTTTTCTACAGGTTACAGTATTTTAAAGTTGGGGTTTTGTTTGTTTGTGTGGGTTTTTTTGGAAATATGTTTCCCATTTCGACATTAGAATTATCCTTGGCAATACTTGCAAAGGCAAAGAAATACCAATACCCTTTTCCTGGATGCTGTGTGAAGGACCCGCAAATACTCAATGCTAGACAGTACAGGGGAAAAAAAAGACCACCTTAAAAGGGGAAATAAAAAGCTAACAACAACAACAAAATCTAGAGCAAAAAAAGGTAAGAAGAAGATATGGATCCAGAATAAATTACACAGCTGAGCATAGGTTTTGCAGCAATTTAATTTTTTGGTGTTATTTTTACTTTCATGTCATCCTGTTTCTCACATCACCCTGTTCCAAAGAAAAGGTTCACTGTATCAAAACTTCCCAAATCTGAAAGACTTTTAATAGCCATTTAGCAATAAGCTGCAGAATATGGGGAATATTTACTCAAAAACTATGACTAAATAGAGATTTATTTTTTTTTTTAAGAAGATACACTGACATTCTACTTCTGGCATATCCAGGGTACAGCCCTACCTTGCAATTTCTTCAACACAGCTACTTCCATTTTCAGCACTTGCTTTGGCTGCTGAGCTGATTCGACCTTCAGCGCAACGTTTTCCCGAGTAAGCAAGTCCAGTGCATCGTAAATTTCTCCAAATCCTCCGCCTCCTATTTTCCTCAACTATATTGGGAGAAAAAGAAAGAATAAAAACAGATTTAAAAGAGGGGAGAAGAATAGAAAGGAAACAAAACATCAAACTTCTTTGTAGTGCCTGCCATACTGCAAAAGCTGTTGTATTACTAATAGATTTTAAAATAACATAATCATATCCTTCAGTACGTAAAAGAGCTACTGAATAATCTACAAAGGTATGGTTAATCACAGTTTGGAGAGAATCCTAGGAAAACAAGTTAATACAGCTGATCTCCATGTGCACTAAACTTCTTGTATTTAATACAACAGAAGAGTGCACTAGCATAAAGGAATCTGACCAAAGTCAGGATGCTGAATAAAGTCTTTCCTCAAATAGTCACAAACTACCCAGAGACCTTCAAATACAAATGCACAGTGACATTTTTAAAATATGCCATCTTCTTTTTTTAGAAATACGCACACTGAATACTAAAGGTATAAAATATGTTGGACTTACTGAAAAGAGACAGCATTTCCTATTATATGCAGTCACTTGTAAGTCAGCTAAATTGTAAGTGATAAGAAATGGCTACGATTATCTTTGAATATATGTTTTAAATGCTACTCACATTTAATTATGGTTCTCCAATATCACTCTTATTAACAGATCTACTAAAGAAACTTGCACCACTGAAAGTTTCATCTGTGATAGGAAGAGGTAAAAAAAATGCTCCTGACATATTAATTAGTTTGCATGACGTTCGAAGCAAATATTAATAGTTGTGTTTTCACTCTGCTTTAAATGTTCACAGAGAACACAGATGTGTCTGGTTTTCAGTATCAAAAATGTCAATGTTATTTCATTTAATGCTTTCATATGGTGATCTCCCCTGTAGCTACCATTCTAAAGCTGATAAAAGAGAAGACAAAAAGAACTTTTCCTAAGAAACACAGTATTATATTTTTACTATATTTTACCTTAAAAGAATTGACATGGTTTTCTAAATGTCATTTAAAAACATACAGGTGCTAAGGTTATGTGACTACACTGTATTAAATGTCATCTAAACGTTCCGGGGATCTTGAGATCAGCAATATGCTGACCTATCATCAGAGTTTGAAAATAAATCTAATGTCCCCTAATCCAGACAATCAGCCATCTGACTGAAAAGGAAAAACATTTTTTAAAATAGCCTAGGCCCTTAAGAATAAGGAAGAAGGTAACAGATAAAATACCCGTATTGTTTACTTGCATTTTTCAAGTCGTATGTCATTAATTTTTTCTTCTGTGTGATTACAACAATACTCAGTATTTCATCATGCACTTTCTGTCTTGAAGGTCTTTTACCATTGCAAGGAACTGCTATTTCAATGTTCTTACAACGAGGAAAATATGGTCCAAGATAGGTAGCATTATCTACATTATTCACTGCTGGCCAATTCATTGTCAATTTTAAAAAGGTGCATAGGATAGACAGCACACCACATTTTCAGACCTACAGAACTAACGCACCTAAATATCTGCTTCTAGTGCAACACCTGTTGACTGCAAATCCACATGTTCATTTCCTTCTAACAAGCACACTAGCTGTTAGCAAATGCAGCCTTCTCCACAGGCCGTACACTTTCTCTGAAGCAGCGTAACGTGCATGCTACCAACACAGGCTTAAGCACGTTACCCTTTAACCTACACATTTCAAGAACGTAACAAGTTCAAGTACACAGTATCACAAATCTTCGGACGTGATTTGTTTAAGGGACTATTCAAGTAAGAATCTAGGGTTAACTCTGAAATAATGAAAACTGTGAGAATAAAAACCTGTCAAGTCTGATGAAATACTCAGTATAACTTGGTTACATTCAGATGTATGTAATATATGCAGAGTGTTAGTCCTTACAGAAAGGAAAGAGATCTGTCATATAAATATCAGGAAAAAAGGCAAGTTTTGACAGGATTATACACGTGTGTATATATTTTTTAAAAAAAAAAAAAAATATGTGTGTGTCTATCTGTATCTCTTGAAGATGTAGTTTCATGACTAATTTGGCCATTTTAAGTCTGCACTTTTCCATTCCACCTCTTGGTCTGGTAATGCCATAAGCTTGCCTGAGCTCTGAGCTATTGACATGGCTCCCAACAGTGAAACATAAACATTGATCTGACTGTAGTTTTCAGCATGAGCATGTAAATTTTCAGCACAATACAAGCACAACAGAGACAGTGAGAACACATGGTGAAAAAGATGAGAGGGGAAAAGGAAAGAGGTGATAGAGCCATCCTCAGCCCTATACAAACTTAAAGCGGTTTATCATATAACTTCATTTACCAGTCTGAGAACAGGCCAGACTGAGAAAGACTGCCTTTGAAAGGTGTTTTTTTTCTGCTCATGTTCTTAAAAAAATTTTAAATCCAAACAAACAAAAAACCAAAAAACCCACACCACACTAATAAAATAAACAGATCCATTTCTACCCTCAGATATAGTACGCCAGAATCATTAACATACATCCAATAATGATGTCGGTCAATAATTCCAGGCACAAATGAACCTCTCTTTGATTGTAGAAAAAATATTTTCCACACGCTTTGTCACTGGGTCACGCACTACATGTGAGCCCACATTTTCCTTCGGTTTTCTTTTTGCTGCCAATGTCCCTGTAGAACCCTTTCTCGTTGCTTTTCACATCCCTCACCAGTTTCAAATGCCAGCTGAGCTCTGGCTTTCCTACATATTCATCCCAACACACAGAGGCAGTATCTCCACATTAATCTTGGGCAGCCCATTCCTGTTTCCACCTTCTCTTCGACTGTGTTTTGCTTTTGAGTTCAGACAGGAGCTGACTGTTCAATCACACTGGCCTCCTGCCACATCTGCTCAACATCGTTTTCCTTGACAAGGACCATGTTGCCCTCATTTACACCTGCACCACATTATCCCATTTTGTACATCAGTTTCAAGCTTCTCTTCTTTGAATTCAGCATCTCACACCCCAAACTTGTTCTCTCCATTCTCTCTTCCACTCCTATCTCTGTATGCTTCAATTTCCAACATGTTTTATCTTGGTACTTTCACTTACACTGCACATTGAATGACGTTCTTAAACGTACCTAAAAGCAATTATCATTACAATAAAGTCTCTCCAAGTCAGGATTGTAATAAATGTTTCAAAGACAAAAAAGAAGGGTGAGAAAAGGCATCAACAGAGGATAAAAGCAAATGCTAATAAATACAGAGACCAGTAGAGAGGGAGGGTGTCACTGAGGAAAAAATATTTTATCATGTCTTTTCTATGCTTACTTTCCAAAATAGAATCACCCTAAAGAACATCTAGGTTAAAATTAAATTTAATTGAGCATAATTTTTTAAAATGTTTGTGTCCACAAATTCCAGGTATGTTTTCACAATTACAAAGACCAAGGTCCTGAACAGCAAAGATTTTAAGAACTGCATTTCAGCTGCAAATCTTTACATAACTTCCAGAATGTGTATTTTTTTTTTCTTAAACCGGTTACAACAAAATAATCTCATGCAAACATACTACAGAGCTGCCATTCTTCAATGGCAGGATATTGGGTGAGTTCCACAAGAACAATCAGAAGTACTACTGGCAGTTAGGGACTGTACTCATTGTCACCAAAACTTGGAAGTCTACTGGTTTATACCACCTCATCTTTCTATACAAGGAATTTTTAAGTACTCTGCTGCTTCAAGAACACTAGCAAAAAACTTCAGTACTTCATAACCTAACAGAACAGCATTAATTATGTTAAGATATATGCGTCAAGCACTAAGGAATTTCTAAAATTTGCTATTTTCTTCCACTGGCAGACTGTCCTATGAAATCCTGAATTCAGATAGTAGTATATCACCTTAGATGCCATTGAGAAATCCTTAATATTTGCTACAGAAATTAAGAAATTGAAGAGTTACCCACAGACAATATTTGGCACTCATCTACCTGTAATACTTGATTTGGAAAACATACAAATTAAAATATATAATCACATGACATGAACAACAGCCTACTCTCAAAATTTTCCAAAAGACACGGATCTGATCATCGTTCTTCATTACATAGGAAAGAAAATAATCTTGAAGAAAACAGGACTACTGTTGCACATACCAGACAACCGAGTAGTTTTGTGGATAGTGATGCATTAATATACTGTTATCTATTTATAATGCTGTTTTATTCTATTTGATCTGATTCAAGACTATGCTTTCGGTTTTTACTTCATTGCAGTATTGAGATGCAATATAAGAAGGTATTTTACAAATACTTACACTCCAAAGATAGCTGTTCAGGTTCTATTTACACAAAAGGAAATATAAAAGTTTCCTACACAAAGCTAGTATCAGCTTCCTGCATTTTTAAATGAAGGATAGGGCACAAGATAGTTGAAAGTATTTTCTCTATATGAATTTGAAACGAATGATGAATCTATATCTTCTATGTTCAGTCTCGCAGTTCTAAATAAAATATTGAAATATGAGAGTAATATAAAACAAAGATGGTGCAAAAAAATAGCCATTCAGTATCCATTCACAGACTACTAAAACACACAGACATGCCCAAAATGTTCTATTATGAAGTGGCTTTTTTTTCTTTTTTTTCTTTTTTTTTTTTTAAATATCAAAAAAAATCCACAAGCAAAAAATTTCTGAAGTGACCGGGGAATGGAGAAGGAATTATGAGAACTCAGTCTAGTTTTCTCAGCAAAAATAGTTTCAAATGGATACTATTTCCCCTCTACATGTAAATCAAGGATATGAACACCAAAAGGGAACAGAGTTATTTATGGTAAAGCCTATACTGGCACACAATCAAATGGATATAAATCAGCCATGAATAAATCTATGCTACAAAATATAACAAACAAAAATAATTTCTAATTGGAAGAGCAGCAAGGTCCTGAAAGACCTTCCTATAAGAAGTAACAAATCTCACAATCTGACTAGCTTCAAGAGCGTGCCTGACTGATTATCCAAAATGGACTGACATAATCACTGGCTGATTGGATTCAATATACTAACAGGACTCTTCCAGTTGTGCTCTGAACAGGCACTAAGTCAGGACTTAAATGCTTTCCTAGATCCTTACCAAAAAAAAAAAAAAACCAAAAACCCACCTTAAATGTGTATAACTTCATTTTAAAGTAGGATAAGAAAAGTAGTGGTTTTCAAGTCCTTTCACCATTTAACGTAAGTATTAAGCAAAATACATCTCACAAGACCTTGGAAACAGATTTCAAAGCGCAAACTACTTCTTAAAAACATATTTTAAAGAAGACAAAGAATTGCAGGAAGGCATACTCACCACCTTCCATCTTTCTTTGACCAAGATTCCCACACTGAGGATGTCAGGCTGCTCCCCTCCTCCACTCATTGCAACCTCCTGATGCAATGGAGCTGCTATGCAAAGTCTATGTCAGTAGAAACCATCCAGATCCCAGGAGTGGCTTCCATTTAACCAGTGACTGCAGAAACAGAGCAGAACATGGGATCTCAATGATTAAAAGAATAAGACAAAATACAGAAAAAGTTGTTTCTCACCTAGCACCTTAACTAGTTTTTATATCCCATAGGGACTTATGTTGGAACTCCAGCTGAACAACTTCCAGTACAGAAAGAAATTCAAGCATATTCTTCCTTATTTTTTTAACCTGCTATCTCTCAAACCTCCCAGCCCAATCTCAAAATAGTACTAATGAACATAAAGATTTTCAGAATTATATTCTGCAGGTAGTTTCAAATTGTTGCAAATCATAATTACATTTAAGTGTAATTTTAGTAACTTTAAAAATCTAATTAGTGATTTATTAAATAATTGGTTAAGTAATTAATAGTAATATGTAAGTTTAAAGTAATATTACTCAAAAAATTCCAAAATTAAAAAGATACTTAAACTGGAATTGTAATTTAATTTATTGCACTGCATACAGAGTATTCCACATGTTACAATGTGTTTCACATAGCTAGGATTACTTATGATTAAATATGGCTACAGTACAATTTTGTGGGTTTATGTCACGGTACAAGTAGCTAAAGGGAAAAAAACTTGTCTTAGGTAATTCTATCAGTTTAATTTTTTCATTTTCTGGCTTTAGGCAATCATCTCTAAATGAAATTTTACATATCAATATAAAAATGTGTCTTTTGCAGAGTAATCCATCCATAAAGGCTCCCATCAGCAACCACTACAACCAATTAAAAACTTATTTCAATTGTTTGAAGCTTTTCTAGAATTGTGCTTATTTTTTAGACTGGTATAATTATACAAGTGTAACACTTCGTACAAACTCTCTGATCCAATGATAAGATTCTTCAAAAGTGTATTTGCTTTGGGTTTATTTCTATCACTTCCCAAACAGCATAAACTAAAAGCGAAGAGTTCTTTTCTCCCTGAATCAACACACAAATGGTACGCAAAATTGGTACAACCATTCTGATTTAAATTAACAGTATGCCCTTCCATGTGCATAAATACCAAGTTTACTATTGAGGCAAAATTATGTTTTTTATAAAACAACCTGCTGCTTAAACGACCTGGCTTTTAAGATAGACATTTGTTTGACATGACAGTAACTGTAGGGGTTTTTTTCATATTCTCTCCTATTTATTTTTAGTATTTCATTTATGCCTTTCTTGCTTCAATTGTAAATCCTGACATTTAAACCAATTCCAAACAAAACAGACCCCTATGGAGCAAAATTAATCTGGATTAGTTGAAGATCTAAATTTATCCCAAATTAGAGTGGATTACATCCCTGTAAAAGGGTGTTCATTCAGAATATGTAGCCTGAATTGGTTTAATGCAAACAAATGAAGGGAAACCAAATTAAGATTGTGCATTCTGAGTAACAGCGTCCACCCTGCAATTTAATCAAGTTGAACTAAACCAATTTAAATTCTACCAGTGCTGGTCAATTCTCCCCTGCAGATAAGGTCAGAATTCTGAAGAAAACTACAGTCATTTATGTGAACACCCTTAAGATTACTAACCACTGACCATAATTACTGCCCTTTCTAACAGAATTATCGTAACACAGTCAGGAACTAAGCAAATCAAAGAGAAAATGAAACAGCACTAATGAAGAAAAGAAGGTCTATTTCCAAAATTACATGCTTATAGCATGTGCACTGATTTTTTTCATTTGCTTAAATCTTTGCTTCCCCTTCCACCACCCCCCAGTTATGTTGAAGTAGGTGGTGGTCTTCACTAAGTAATATGTTTACTCCTATATTGGGACTTCAAGGGGCGGGGTGTGTGTGTCTGATACCTGCTTTAAAAAAGTAACGGAGAAAGTATTCATCTCCCTGGAGCAAAATCTAAAATTGGCAAGTATGATTTCTGTAAAGCTTTCAAACCTGAGCAAAATTCATCACCAGACACTTTATTAAAGCAAAGATATGACAACAGTGTTTTCAGAGTTTTGTGTTAATACTGCTATCAGCCTTGATCTGATACCTGATTTGATACTTTTTTTTAAAAATACATTTCAAATTACAATTTATAGTCACAGCTCTGACACACATTTCGGAGAGCTATTCATTCATGGATTCTTGAGCATACTAAGACAGCACCAGTAACTGGTCCAGAATGCAATGGTACAATACATATACCCACAGAACCATCCCATACTTTAAGAATTATCATAGAAGTACTGTATTACTGTAGATAACATCTGCACGGCCAGGGTAACAAAATCATCTTAATTTATACACAATTCCTCAGTCCTATTCCAATACCCTAATTCCTTGTTAAATCTCTTGTCATCCTATATCATGACAAAGCAATGAAATCTATTCTATATCATCAGTCACCAGTACTCAAAGCACCAAAATCCCAGGACCCATTAAACTGTTGTGCATGGGAGGCAAGAGTTCTCTCCCGAGCCCCTGAAGGCAAGGTGCTAAACAACTCCAGGAGCTTAATAATCACCTGCAAGCACTATTTTACTTGAAAAATGCAAGTTTTAGAAAAATGTTGAGGTTAATTTGAAGCCTCCTGTTTTATTCAAGATCCCAAATAAAGTAGCAGGATGATTCAGTCACAAATTTCAAGGCAAGAGTGCTTGAAATTAGCCCGAACTTCTACCTGATCAGGCTGCATAACTTCACCCCCTTCAGTGAATTAGCACACGCTAATACGTAAGAGTCCAAACGATGAAGAATCCCCCACCTTCACTGGTAATATGTTCCAATACACCCCTTCCCTCACAGTAAGCATGACTTGCTTTATTTCAAGGTTTAATCTGTCTAATTTTAGTTTCTTACCACAGGACTTGTTGCAGTTTTGGAAACCAAAGTCCACTCCCAGTAATTTCACTTCATTTAAGCATCTAAGCAAGTTTTTCTAACTTCCTCTAAATTAATAAACTAAGCTTTAAGCCTTCCTTCCTATCCCACGGGTCTTTTATGTGGTCCTCCTTTGAAAAATCCTCTCCTTGCTCCACATTCTTCTTATCGTATGGGCAGCAACACTGATTTAGACACAAATCATACCAATACCTGATATGAGAAAAGATGACTTTTTTATTTCTTTGTGATAGCAGTCTTACTTCCCTAATTTAAGTCTGAAGCTGTTTTATACTTTTGCTAAATCACAACTCTATCAGGTGCTTATACACCTCCATACTTACACTCAGGCACTGCTGCGAGAATATGATTTCTTTAAAGCCTTTATTCACAGTCTGATCTAGACTGGTCTTCATTCCTCTGATGTGTTCTCTAATGGCCTTAACACTGTATAACTGAAAATCTGTTAGTTATTAATGTACTGCAGTGGATAAATATCTTTCTATTCCTTACCTAGTAACAGAAAACATGTACTGTGGTAGGTGCAATTTAGGTTACTATCACCTCCAAATTCACATGGGAAAAAAAGGACGTTATTAGAGAGAACTACATTTAAAGGACTTTGGGACAGGCATAAATATGCATTCTTTGGAAGTGGTGCTGAGGACAAAATTGAAACTGAAACCTCTCTGAATTTTGAACGACTTGAATTCAGATTGTTTGGCCCATTCTAAATTCCACGGATGAAATAAAGACTCATAAAAGTATAGAGAGCCCCATTTGTATTACTGAAATATAGCCATATATTGCTTTCAACATAGCTGTTTAGCAGCCTACAATGCTGTTAAACAATTTAAGAAAGCTCCAGAATGTTCTGTAGCCCACTGAAGCAGACAAATATTTAACGACATATAGTTAAGGTGCAAGCTTTCCCTTATTCATTCAACAGATTAATCCTTTAGCAGTGCAGTTTTATAGGTGGCAGTACAGTTATTTCCTGCACAACGAACACTTTCTAATTCTCCTAAAAAAGTAACAGCCATTTTAACTGCAATATAATTCATAAAATTCTATATTGATTAACTCATCAGTTTCCTTATCAGACCAGTTTATCAGATCAGAGGAAATGTGTAAGATGACAGAATTATCACAATTAAAGGCCATTAGCCTTCTGTCAAGTTTATTTCCAGGTGGTCATGGAATAACTAGGACAACACAATGAGTGCAGACTTTGTTCCATAACATAAGCCTTTGCCTGGCAACCAATCACAGTATAAGAACAGGTAAAGGAGGGTTAGTGCCAGAATTTAATATTGTACAAACAGCATCCATTATTTAAAACTCTTCTATCCACTTAACTGCTTTTAACGACATATCACCCCCGCAAAAGACTTAATTTACCCCAACCAAGTATACTAAAAGATTATACGCTATTAGAAAACAGTGCGATCCTAGCTCAGCAAAGACAATAATTTTATGTAATTTGTGTGTGTATATATAATTTCTTTAGAGATGGCCCTAAACTGAAGCCAATCTCTGCTAACCAGCCTTTGTAGATGTTAAAATCCAGATCTAAGGTTGAGAAAGTAGCACAGCCAATTTTGGCTGAATGGAGGTACTGTAAGTTTCAGGACAAAGCAAGTAAGGACAGAAGATTACTTCTGTTCCACAGAAAGGAAACATATATGTCTTGTTGCCTCCCCTGTGGAATATTATCAACCTTTTGCTATTAGGAACAATCTATGCTTATTAGGATGTACTTATCTGCCTGCCTTCAGTTCATTTAAGAAACTAGTAAATTAACTGGAATCTACCAAAGTTGCTTTCCACTTCTGTACTTTCTAATTTTGAGCAGAAGGAGAACTTAAAGGAACAAAGAAAATTTTAACAAGTCAGCATAAAGAGAAAATCAGGGCAGGAAATGTTCAAAGGTCCTAATTCCATCACATTAATGGTAAAGTCCACTTTCTTAGGCTAAGAAGCATATTCAAATCATAAATTCTAAGGCCAGAAATGTTTTAAGTGTGTCTATTTGAACATCCAAACCAGAAAGCTATCCTACGCTTACAATCAGAATATTTTCTAAATACGTTCATCAGAAGCTGGGGTCCTGAAAATCATCATTCAGCATGTCAATGAGAAAACTACATTTAAGACCTTGACCTAAATTTCCAACTGTACTGGTTGTGAAGAAAATCTTTTAAAAAATTCAACACATAACCAATGCCATTTTAGTTTTTCCTATCTCAAGCTCTTGGGTGCCAAAATACTCATCACCACTCGCAGATTCCAGGTGTGAAAAGCTCCCAACTGTCTTGTATGCTATTGCCAAAGAATCTAGATTTCCTTCTGGCAACTTCTGCACTTACAGCTATGTTGTTATTACAAAAGTGACAATATTTTCTCAGTTTCAAGTCAGAGTTAAAAATATAACATTTCATTTCAAGATAACAGTCTTATTTTAAAAACACATATTTCAAGCTACCATGCTATTTCCAGTTTGCAAGAGAACTCAGCACCAAAATGTTACAAAAACCCAAGTAAGGCAAATTTTATGGGAGGAGTGTGTTATCTTTTACTAAAGCAACTGATACGGGTGGCAAAACCCTACAGGTTTTAGGCACACAAACCCCTCTTCAAGTCCAAAATAGAATGAGCAACTTGAAAATTAAATTGAACTTGAAAGCAATTGCAGTGACATAAACTTCATTGTGTTTCTTGATTAGACCAACTGAGATAAAAAGTACTCAATACCTTGCCATGAATAAAGGGAAGCACTTGAGTATGCACATGACAGGGAGAGACTACAGGGCTGTGGCTCCTATGAGAATCATAGAACCAGAGAATGCTTTGGGTTGGAAGGGACCCCTAGAGGTCATCTAGTCCAACCCCCCTGCAGTAAGCAGGGACACCGCTAACTCAATCTGGTTGCTCAGAGCCCGATCCAACCTGGCCTTGAAAGTTCCAGGGATGGGGCCTCCGCCACCTCTCTGGGCAACCTGTTCCAGTGTTTCACAACCCTAATTGTAAAAAATTTCATCCTTATATCCTGTCTAAATCTACCCTCTTTTAGTTTAAAACCATTACCCCTTGTCCTGTCACAGCAGGCCTCGCTAAAAAGATTGTCCCCATCTTTCCCACAAGCCCCTTTTAAGTACTGAAAGGCTGCAATAAGGTCTTCCCACAGCCTTCTCTTCTCCAGGCTGAACAATCCCAACTCTCTCAGCCTGTCCTCGCAGGAGAGGTGCTCCAGCCCTTGGATCATTTTTGTGGCCCTCCTCTGGACCTACTCCAACAGGTCCACATCCTTCTTGTGCTGAGGGCTCCAGAGCTGGATGCAGTACTCCAGGTGAGGTCTCATGCAGAACAGTCACCCTCGACTTGCTGGCCACACTGCTTTTGATGCAGCCCAGGGTACAGTTGGCCTTCTGGGCTGCAAGCGCACATTGTTGGCTCATGTCCAGCTTTTCCCCCACCAGTACCACCAAGTCCTTCTCCACAGGGCTGTTCTCAATCCCTTCAACCCCCAGCCCGTACTGATACTGGAGGTTGCCCTGACCCAAGTGCAGGACCTTGCACTTGGCCTTGTTGAACCTCATGATGTTCTCACAGGCCCACCTCTCCAGAAACATAGCATGCAATTTATTACCTACAGAAAATCAGAAATTTATGGTCAGGGAGAGAATTGGAATGAGACATAAAACAAAAACTCTATTTAATCCATGATATTTTTGCCACGGTATCTTTCAGTCGAGTGAGTTAATTTCCTAATTTGATCTGTCACGCAATTACAGGAAGACTTATGTTGGAACAAGAGAAAGAATGGAAGTTAGCTGTGGGGTACAGAGAAAGGCTGGACTACTGGTGCTTTCAACTCAAACCACTTGTTCAACCTCAGGTGCAGAGCCTTTAATACTAATGTGGAAACCTAACCCTTTGTAGAGGTTAACTTCATTCCAAATAACACTGTATTATTCTCAATTTTTTTCCACAACTCAGAGTAAGTTCCAGATCTAAGAGAGGTTTGTGAAACCTTACTAATCACTCCAAAATTAATTTTAAAACCCTAAAAGTGAGAGTTGTTTAGAAAAAAGGAGCTGTATTTCTGTGTCTTAGATTCACTATAACTGTTGTGGTATTTACAACAAACCTAAATGGAACTAGAAGCGGGGTTTTTTGCTATTATAAGAATTTGTTTTACCTGTCAAAAAAGTATTCTTCAAAGAAACTACTTCTCTGATCACTTACATGAAGTGAAAAATATTTTTAAACATGCAAATGGAAAGCCAGTTCTGCAATTACCTAAATTATACAGAGTTAAAAATGATTCTACGATTTTTCAAGATCCTCATAAAATTTTCATTGCAGAAGAGTTAAGTGACAGTGAAGTGTGGTTTTGAACACTAATACAAAGACAGTTTGAAGTCAAACAATGAAGATATTTTAAATAGTGACATAGTAATAGAATATCAAACTATTTATAGTCTGGATTTATCAGCAAAATAAAAATCTTTGTTTCCAGTTTTTTGAAATGTTACAATTATCAGTTATCTTCTTAGGATACACTTAGAATATTAATAGATTACCATCGACGTCACTACTTTTATATACCAAGGAATAACATAGATTGATCCTTTAAGACACTCTGAACTATTGCCCTTTCCACTACTACTATCTATTTCTATTATTTCATAAATCAATTTTCTCAGTAAGGAAAAACAAATGCCCAACTCAGGCATACAACACACAGCTACAGAAGGCAAGAAGGCAAACAATACACTGCTCTAAAGAATTTCTTCCAAAGCCTATGCAACTTTTGGCAGCGGATATACAGCAATTTATAGAGAAGAGCTGCTGCTAAGGACTGTGCAAGAATGATGCATGGGCATATATACAACCAACTGCTATTAACTTCTGAATGCTTAATTCAATCAAGTAAAGTTCAGGGTAAACTCTAAATATAAATGGGAATAACACTTAACTTTTTTGAAAATACAAAAAAAATGGCAGAGGACCTTTGGTGAGATGACAAGATAGAAGGCATGCGAATAGCAAAATGCTGTCTGCACAGTGTTCAAATGATCAACAAGGCTGCCAGTGGCAGACAAGCAGCCCAGTTGGCAGACCACAAGACTATACTCACTGTATTGTGCCCAGACTGCAGCACCATGCATGAAGTGATCTGGACCTCACCAACAAAGCTGAGAATTCCCTTGATATGTCAGTTGATAAAGCACATGACAATAACATGGTGAATAAGGCCTGACAGTTTGCTAAGCAGAACAGGAGAAAAACAAGAGGAATAATCTTTTTGAAATCTGTAATGTCTAATCTCTTAGCATCCTTATTTGAAGGGCACGTAACTCTCAATCTGCAGCAGTATTGTGATAAAGAGAGGGTGCTGGCCACGCACACACAGGTATTCCAACTCCTTAAATACCTGAAGACAGTAGGTCTCACTTTTGCCAATCTGTGAAATGAGGTCAGTAATTGCCACATCAAGCAAGATGACTCCAAAAGAGCCTAGCTGACTGGAAGATGGAATCTGAGTGGGTCCATGCAGTGCGGGAGGTCTACCAAACTCTGACAGGCTTTGGCCCCCTCAATGAGGGGAATGCACAGCCATCCTGCCACACAATGCAGCAATCCCTGAAAGAGTTAAGGAGGAAAGATGCACCACCACATTATAGTTTATGTAGGGGACCTCAGTATATTCAAGGAGGATTGTACTTTCCGATAGCAGGTCAACAGCACTAGAGAAGTCAGACGCAAAAAGAAGACAAAAAAACTCAGAGAGCCTGTGCTGACCCTCAAGCCAAGACCAATTCGGCACTGATGTCAACATCCCTAGCACTAGTGGGCAGGAGACCACCACATTAAGAGGACCCTTATGAACTGCCAAATGACATGAGAGGTGGGAAATGACTTGGTGCTTAGCTATGCTGAAGGAAGGTGGCGCTAAGGCAGCTAAAATAAACATACAATAAGCTATTGCCAGCAGAACAGCACAAACTATTACTTTATCTTCAGTTTGAGCCAGCTTCAGAGGGGCTCTCTATACAGTGCCATGGAGTCTCTCTTGTTCACAGGATATTCCACAATGAACACATGGGCTCAGGCAATATCAAATCTAGAAGCACAATCCACAAAAACAAAGGAGATGGGTAGCTCATCTAGGACTGCCTGACCAGCCTGCCCCTAAAAACCATTTGTGCTGGGAAATTCCACGGTACAGGAGTTAGAGTCAACAACGTGACTTGGCCAGAGCATGCACTTGCTTTGTAGCCATAGTTGAAGGCAGCTTCAAGCAACAGTGACTGAAACTTGAGCTCCTAATCAGAGGTCCTTCAAGGTTTGAAATGGGAGACAGGCATTAAAAAGCTGAAATGGAACTTTGACAAAGGCATTTAAGTTGGGACAAATCCAAAAATATCAACTTAATTTGCAGAAGAAAAAAATTAGGTTAGACAGTAGAAGAGTAGATAGCATGGACAGCTAATCACAAGAGCAGACAGGCTACATTAGATCAAAGATCCACCTAGCTCAATCTCCTGTCTCTGACTACTGCCAGCAGCAGACATCTAGGGAAGAATACAAGGACACAGAAAGCATCTAATCACACTTTCCCAGAATATTTTCTGAGGATATAGCAAGCTGGGACACAAAACACTCTTTGAGCCAAAGATGGTATTTAAGATTTTTCACCTCTGAGTTCATCAGATCTTTTCTGAACCCATAAAAGCTTTTAGCATCCATAACACTACTGCAAGTAAATTGTTACTTAATTCCATGCTGTGGGAAGGAGCACATCTTTGTTTCCAATTTGTCTTCTGCTAGTAACATTTGAGGTTTGCTAACCCTTGTAGTGGAAGGTATGCTCCCTGTTCACCTCTTAGTCCTACACAGGGAATACACTGCTACCATATGCCCCCTCATTTACCTCTTCACTTATTTAGTCTTTCACTGATTTTGATCACCATCTGTGTGTTTTTTCCAGTTCTACTATAGCCCTTCTGAGATGTGGAGACCAGGACTGTTATTAAGGACAGACCTGCTATTCTTAGAGAACCTGCAAGACCCCATTCCAGAGAAGCTCATCACTGTGCAAGTTTAAAATTATTTTTCTCTACACAAATTGCTTTATGATAATCTTAATTTATCATTACCTCAGAGTTGCAAGGTTTCTCTCCAGCTCTTCCCTGCCTGTTTTCATCTTTACTAATTTTAATACCCTTGTATCACCAGACTTCGTAACTTCAGAATTTGCATCTTTTCTAGATCATCTGTGAATACACACTACAGCACAGAGAGCTATACTTTTTTGGCTGATGAACTATCATCTATCGAGCTCAAGATTTAAATTTTTAATTCAGGTTCCGTTAAAAGAATACTTACAGACAAATTATTCACATCCAGAAAACCTGACTCATGATCTTCCATCTGGATAGTTAATGGCTCTGCTTTCAAATTTGGAATTGATTCCTTGGATATCTAATCAAAATCCTTCTTCAAAAGATCATTATTCAGCATGTGACATAATTCATGGTCACACTTTTTAGATACTGCCTAACCATATCTCCCATTTCTGCTTTATTTTGGTCTTGCAAACCAAGCAGTCTCTCTAACATAGACCAAGTAGGAAGCAAAGCATAAAATATCAATTAAGAAAGACTTGGAAAAGGTCAAAAGAAAGCCAACATGAATGAACAGCAGGTTAAGAGAATTTCAAGTAGAAAAAAAGCAAAAAAATAAAATAAATGGTAAATGATAGCAAGTGCAAACAAAGTGCACAACAGGGACAAAGCAAAACTGAGGAAGAAAAATAAAATACATTAAAACTAATAATAAATCTTTCTTCAGACAATGGGAATAGAAAGCTTGCCAGAGAGTATGTAGGACCAATAAATGGTCAGGGTGTAAGAGGCGTATTCAAAGAAGGTAAGACTGCAAGAGAGAAGCTCAATGATTTTTTGCATCTGTGTTGACAGTGGGAAAAAAAATGAGAAAATATCCAGAAACACACACTTATTTTTGAAACACATCACAAAATTTGCTTTAAATTGAAGTGACTGAAGAAAGGAGTAGGAAATAAGTAAAACAAAATTAAAAGTAATGTCACCAGTGTCAGATGATATTTAGCTAGGTTTAAAAAATTAAAGTAAGAATTAAGTAGCTCATCTATTTATGACGGTACATAACCTCTCATTTACATCTGCACCGGCACATAAGGATTGGAGTGTGGCAGATATGTTGCCAATTTTTAAAAAGGGTTTAAAAAGGACATCCAATAAGCTTCAGGCCTGGAAACCTAATATTTGTACCCAGAAAATTAGTAGAAACTGCAATGATTAATAGAATTACTGAACGCTGAAATAAAAGTGATATAGTTGAGAAGGTAACATGACTTTGATAAAACGAAGTGCCACTTTCCAAATCTCAGAGTTCTTAAAAGAGATAGTCGTGCAGGTAAGAATGATCCAAATAGAGTCTATTTGGATTCCTAAAAGGTATTTGACAAAGTCTTTTCAAAGAAACTAGACAGACTTGGCATAAGAGGACAAGTCCTTTACACTAAAAATTAACTGACTAAAAGGCAGGAAACAGAGGCCTAAACAGCCATTTCATACAGTGGGAAGAGGCTACCAGAAGAATTCTGCAAGGAGCAGGATATCATCTGTGCAGTTCAAGGAAAACAGGGTGAGAACTAAGGTAACAAAAGCTGGCTGACAACAATATGTGACTTGATTTTTAAAAAACAGAAATAAAGAAAACATGAGGGACAACTGTGAGGAACTGCTGGGTGACTTTATGGTATTGAATAACCAGGCAATAAAATGGCAGGTGAGGTTCTGTGTTGGTAAATGTAAAATTATGTACATCAGATAAATAATCCTAACTTCTCATTAAAAATATGAGAAATTATTAGCATTCAAGAATAAGATCTTGGTATTACGATATGCAGTTACAAAAGATG
This sequence comes from Egretta garzetta, assembly GCF_000687185.1. NCBI lineage: Eukaryota > Metazoa > Chordata > Aves > Pelecaniformes > Ardeidae > Egretta > Egretta garzetta. The sequence goes on from NW_009259967.1 coordinate 2,011,019, forward strand.
GCAACTCAATGCTAAAGAGCAGTCAAAAAAAAAAATCAGAAGTTAGGAATTCAGGCAAAACAGATGACAACCAGAAGATCATGTCATGTCCATGGTTCACCAATACCTTGAGTATTGTATGCAATTCTCGTCCTTCTTATCTCAAAAAAAAAAAAAAAAAAAGTCAGAAAATTGAACAAGATAATCAGAGATACAGACTAACTTCCACATGAAGTAATGAATGACAATTTTTTCAATAGATGATGGGAAGTAGAGAGAGGTATTTGACAAAACCATTAGGGGCATGGAGAGGTTGGCTAGGAATCATCTATTCATGATCCCATTCAATAAAAGAATTAAAAAATATCAAAAGAGGTCAGCAGGAGCCAGGCTTAGAACAAATGTGAGAAAGGAGTTCTTCATGAATTAGTAGCTAACCTGTGCATCTTCTTGCCAATGGATACTGTGAATGATAAAGGTTTACAATGGTTCAAAAGGACATTGGACGACTACCTGGAAAAGAAAACTATTTCAGGCTACTGAAAATACGTATGAAGCATATTCAGCTCAGGAAGTCCCTTGATAGAAAATGGAAAAGTACTAGAGGAAAGTATCATATATATTTTCTCCATTCTTGCACTTTTCCTTAGGCATTCACTTATAACCACTGTTGAATACAGACCTTTAGTCTACTCCAGAATTGAACATTCATACATTATGTTTGGGAAGATGGAGAGAGGACTGAGAAATTCTGCTCCCTGTAACACCATAAATTCAAGTCACCTGAACTGATGAGTTGCGATTTGAATTAAATTCTTGTGCATAATCTTTTCTCAGTTACTTAAAAGCAGCTCCAACTCTAAAGCTAACTGTTGACTAACTGTTGTGGGAATGACAACAGAAAGCAAACCATTTCAACTCAAGTAAACTTTTTTTTCTGGCACTTCTGTGAGGTTGTTATTTTGAAAAAAAAAAAAAACACCAAACCCTTGTATGCAAGAAACACTCAGGATCTCCAAGTACAATTTGTTTCATTATTTCAACTTCTATTTTCCATGTGCTGCCCCTTCCATTTTATGCTGAGTTTAGTCTCTAGTCAGTGTCTCTACTTGCAATACTCTTCCCATCAATTGCCATATTTCCTATTCCCTGCAGCACCTACTGCTACTTTTAGTGATCTTCCACATTCACTCATCTTTTTTCACTTATGATTGAAGTGGAATACTCCTTTTTAAATTTGGTATCACTACACAGAGCAAATTTGTGATCCTGTCAACCAGGAAAATTAGAAATGTACTCCTCAGATGAAGTATCAAAGTCTATTACAATATGTATTTTTAAAAATACATAATAGCTACCCTTTAAAAAATGAGTTTCCGTGTATATTTTACAAAATGTTAACTTACATTAAAAAGATGAAAGGAAACATGGCTTGGAGCAGTCACGGTGTCATGTGGGATTTGAAGCAATTTTAACTATAGCAGAGACCAAACCATTAAATACATCTCCGTTTTGGTGACTATTCATTAATGTTCATTATATCTTAATGGTTCTGACCACATTTATATTCTTATGTAAATATCACATAGTTTCTTAAAATACTGCTTTTGCTAAAATCCTGTGTGGCAATAATGTAAAGTTTTAAATTATACCTACTGCTATAGAAAAAAGTTAGGCTATTCATAGAATATCCTATTACAGTAAAAGACTTTCAAACATTAAAGAGTACAGTGTTATCAAAACCAATTAACATCATATGATCATACTCAAATGATATCACAGCTAAGTACAGCTACTGGAATTACAACAACTCTTTCAATTAATAAAAAAACCAGATCAGTTTAGAAAGTACTTTTAATTTCTTTTCCTATTTATGTTGCACTTGCAATTTATGCCATATGACAGAGATTCTCATTCAGATGTTGGCAGCAGACGTGCAGTTTTAAAACTTTTCAAAAACTGGAGATTCATTTCACAGAACAGACTGATATTACTAAGAGTCCATAGAAGCACATCATTTTTGCTAATTCTATTCTACCAACAGAATTGTAGAAAAACATCCTCAGCTCTTGTAAACTTCAGAGCAGCCTGCCACAGGATCTCACCCATTCATTCTCTGAATAAACCGAAGTCTTCTTGTCTCAAGTCCCTATTCTGCTTCTCACTTTCCTCACTTCCCTTTGGTCAGAACCCACTGTCTCACGATCACTGCAGCCAAGGCTGCCATCAGCCTTCACATTTGTGACCAGTTCTTCTTTATTCCTGAGTGACAGGTCCAGTAGTCTGCTTCCCCGAGTAAATTAATCCAGCACATCAAAAACTTGTCCTCAGCACTCCAGACTACACAACGAACTGGACTAAGGAACATATAATACTAAGCCTTTCAGAAATGTTTGGCTTTAAGCTAGCTCAGTTCCCTGGTCTAAATCCCTAAGTGGCAATACAAATCCTTCTACCAGGCGAGAGGGTAAATGGGTAGAATTGCTTTCAAGGTGGCAGTGCTAGTTTAAAGCACCTACATGTATATGTTAAAGTAAAGCATAGCTCACGTTAGCTTAGCTGGACATTACTACTGTCAAGAATTTATTTTTCTCCTCTCCAGCCTAGCTGAAAGCCTTGCTTGTGTAATGCACCCTAGTAATTTTTTTTCGCAGCAAGTTATGACAGCAGTTATGCCAAAATACTGTTAAACCAATTATTTAGAACCATCTTAGCAACAAGAAAAACTTGTGGAATCCACAAAAAAAAATTAATTCAAAAATACACTAAAAACATACAGGCTTAGACCTCTGTTAAATCATAATCACATCATAATCAAGTTTGGTTTGCGTTTTTTTTTTATTTCTCACCCAACCAATGATTTTTCTCAATCGGTCTAAACACTCCTCAGTCAACAGGGAGTCTTATGCATGCACAGAGCTGAGCTAGAAGACCTTTAAAGCATGATGTGATTCAATAGTGGTAATCATGGGCAGATGAACCACCAGAGCTGTAAGGATCATGGATGACTTTGACATAGTGGTCAGGTGGAAACAGCAAATCTGTCTTATCCACGAGCTCATACATTACTTGTAATTTTTCCATTATTTTATCCTACAGATGCCGAAATAGTCATGCCAACTGCATCCATGCCAACCCCCAAAAGATAATTGCATTATGTCTGCTGTTATTATGTTACCATGTCACTTGTCACGCAACTTCAATATGATAAAAAAACATAGTATAGCTGATTGGTCAAAGATATTGTTAGACTAGGGATGGGGTTTCCTCCCTGTATCTGGCTTCAGAAAAGACTTGGAAATGCCTCTAATCATTACACTAAGATAATTCTATAACTTGGATGCAGAGAACCAACAAATTAATACACATCTCTTAACCTCAAGGCTATATTTCTCTTAATAAAGTTGGTACAGGCATCCAGGGTTAGATTTTTAACAATGAAAATTCACAGAATGCATTTGAACTCACAGACAGTCAGGTACAGCAATGCTACAGTTTGAATACAAAGAAAACTTTCATCTAAAAATTGGTTGTTACCTTTGGCAGCAGCAAAACATATGACAGTGATTTTTATATAGGTGACAGGACAAAACTTTTAGGCTGCTAAAGGTCTGAGCATCAAGAGAAGCAATGGTATTAACAGCCACAACAACTGTGATTTTCATATCTACTTTAGGTTATTTCGGGGAACTTATAATACTGTGTTTAATTTAGCCCCCCCCCCAAAAAAAAACCCTTCACAAAAATACATCTCTCATTAACAGTCACAAACAATTGTTGTAAATCAACTGAGAAGACAGACTGACTGTCCTTCCACAAATAAGTTACAACATAAAACTGATGAAAAAGAGGACAAAAATTCCTGTAATTCTGTTGCCACTTGATATGATATTCACACCTCTTAATGTTCTTTCCACTTTTCTAAATGGTTTTGGTTAGATATTCCTCAACATAATTTCATAAGGAATCTCTGAATTTTAGCTAAATTCTAATCTTTGCTACCTTTCCCACAGGAAACACATTAGAGAGGCAAATCCTGATTACATGCAATACCATGCAGGCTTTTTTGTTCAATTCTTACCACTAGATTAAGACTTTTTGCTTTCCTAATCACATTCAGCACATATACACCTATTTTTGGTCTGGCACTACCTGCATACAAGAAAGAATGGTACAAAAATTTCTGTATCATTTGCTAGAGATATGATCACACACTTTTGCTGACATTGAACTTCCTCCCCCAAGAGGGAGGTCCAGGCTTTTACTGCATTATTAAATATTTAAAGCCCTGCAAGACCCTACAGTGTAGGGGAAAAAATAGGGTAGAAGCACACTTTTTAATCCATTTGTTGGCCATTATCAGTTGTCAAGTCTGACAAAAGGACAACCTGTCCCTAGAAAGCTTGTTGAGCTGAGGTAGCTGGTGATGGGAACAAGAGAAAAGATTGGAGTCCCAGGTGCATTTTCAGAAATTTTATTTAAGTGTTGAGAGCTGCAGTATTGAAGTGTAAAAAGTGGTTTTAATTTGCTTCAGTCCAGTAGCTTTGCTTCAGTCTGGTAGCTAGTAATAAAAGTTCAATAACTACTACAGTTTTAAAGCTGAGAAATCAAAAAAGGATGCGAGGCTTACATCTTACTTTTAAGGGGGGAAAAGCACCAATGAACAGAGCAATAGTCATACTCTCAAAAAAGGAAAGCAGTTCAATCAACTAACCAGAGATTACTTTTTTTGTGTGTGAAATAAAATTCCCATGCATATTGTGATACATAAGAAATGAAACAAACTTATCAAAACATGCCATGGATTTAAAACAAAACAATTCATAGACTTTATTTTCCATCATCATGTTTAGAGACTATACAATCCAATTCACACACACAAAGCCTAAACAAATAAAAATAAACTAATCCTCTATTTTTTTTCCTTTTTTAATACATCTACACCTGCCTCCCTCAGGTTCCCTTACTTATTAATTCTGATTCTTTGCTCTAGCCTGTGCAGCATTGCTTCGCACTGCACAGAATAGCCGTCATCTTGAGAAGTTCAGGCTCTTGCCTGAGAGCCATGGAGTCCTCACAGAAAAGCATCCAAACCTCTCACAAGGAAAAGCCCGAGGAAGAAGAATTAGATGGGAAAAGGGGAGAAGGAGGAAGATGCCAGATGTTTGAAACACCTTCTTGCACAGTGGCGCTCCTTTGTCTTGGTCCTCTCCCAGTTCTTGTTACTACTTCCTCGTTAATTGCTAATGAGGCCACCAAAGCTTAGTAGCTTCTGCTCTACATCAAGACTGAGGTATCTCTGCATCAAAGCAAAAATTAATGCAGGGAATCAGAAATGTAGTATTCTTTATAATACTGCTATACTAACATATTTCGTAATAAAGAATATAACATAACACACTTTTTAATATATATACACACACAACGTGATTTTACATTACATATACACATATATGTTTACATGCATTTATTATATATTTTATGGGACTACAGAACCTTGTAATTGTATCAGTGAGTATGCATGTCTTTAACCATAACTACTTACATAAAATGGCAGCAAATTTGGCAATGTAGCTACATATAGATGCAAATGAATGCCCTAATGCTTACTAAATGGGATGTATTTGTAAGAGTGAATTACTACAATAAGGGGGTTTATGTTTAATAATAACTAAAAATGGCACTATCATTAAACATCTTTAAAGTACGTAAGAAAGAAAAAAAAAAAAAGTGGTGTGGGGAAGATGACAAAACACAGGAATTAGTGGGACATGGAAGAAAAAATGAAACTAATATCTGTAATAACCTGGAAGTTGTTTATAGATGTTAGCGCTATTTTCCAGGTTCATCTTTGGAGGCTGTTTTATAAGGTTCTCTTGAGGCCAGAGCAGAGATGACAAAACAGGTGTTTTGTGAAAATTTTTAAGCTACAGGCAGATTAAAGTTTTTGCCCTTTATACACTGTCTGAAAGTTTGCTGTGATGCACAGTGATTGCTGAAGTTTCACTATAAAGTGAAACTTTATAGAAGTGCATTGGAAAAGTTTAATATCTCTTGCTCAAGGATGGTACAGATACATTCAGTGTAACATGTACCTCAAGGAATCTGCTTCTGATGACAAGTTTAACATGACTGGGGCTGTTAAAAAAACAGGAGCTGTGGTTCTAGGAAAACTTCTTTAACGGTAGTCTTCTGGTATAGGTAGCAACTGCATAAAGATTTTCTGCGCAAGTCCCAGGCTGTAGTGACATGTGAAAGCGAGATGCCACAGTCAGCGGTAGCCGCCGGTTTTGAACGAAGTCATTCACTCCTTGCCTGGTGCCTGGGCGGCTCTCGGAAACACGGGCGCCCCGTCCGCCTCGCTCCCCAGCCTGGGGCGCCAGGGGCGGGTAACTTTCATCTTAATAGGAATTTTCAAGCAGGGGGCCAGGCGGGCGTCCCGCGGGTGGCAGCAGCGCACCCGACACCCGGAGAGGTCAGGGAGACACGTCACCAGGATGATGCCCTTCTAGTCCCACGATAAATACTCGTCAGATGCTACTAAGTTAGACAGGTTGAGAAGAAGGCATTTGAGTAACTTTCATTTTAATAGGAATTTTCAAAAAGATTTCCGATTTACCTGTGCAGATTCCAAGACATTCCTGAAACACAGAGAACTCCAGAAGACAGTTAATGTTGGCATTTGGAAAAAGAGAAATAATATTACTTGGATAACGATGGGCCATCAGCTTGATACCAGCTCCAGGCAAAATCAAGGACTTCGGTATTAAAGAATTAAAGGAAGACAATGTAATTACTGCCATTCAACTCAAGTTCCCCTTCTTGTCAAACTAACTTCTTACGACGCATCACAAGTTCGGCCTCTAAAATACTAGTTATTATGGCACCTACACTTCTGTAAGACATCTACGTTTGTACCACAGGGCACAGTCTCTTTTAAGAAACTAAAATGGCAGAAAATCAATAGATCATACATTAAATAGTAGGCCTCAAAATACAACTGTAAGTTACTGAACTAATATTTCTCTAATTAGTCCCCTAAGAATCAATTCCTGACTTTATACTGAAACACTTTTTACTAGGAAAAAAAATGATAAAGTTTGTAGCTGATGCTATGGAGATTGGGAAGTGGTATAGAACAAATTGCACCAATTGTTTAATGGACTGCAATCAAACTACACATGTTCCAACTCAGATAAAAGATGACATTATAAGTCAAGGAGCAAAGAATAAATGGAGACATCACCTGACATGAAACAGATAATTGGTCACTTTTGATAAATGCATCTGCTGCAGTGTTAAGGCTATGACAACTACAGATGAGTAGGCAAATAAATACTAAGGGAGATCGTAATACATCTGTCTGCTCAATGTAGGATTGCTGCTGGAATATTATATCCAGTTCTGCTGTTCACATTTCAAGAAAAAAAAAAATTTAAACCAAAATATGCAGAAAGCCAAATTATTAAATTACTGGAGAATATGTATTGTCAAAATTATAAAGCTCAATTCCGTCACATTACCTAATAAAAATTGCTTCAGTCTAAGAAATTACAAGAGATCTTCATTCTGACTTACAAAATCATACAAGTAAAAGGTTGAACCTTCAGATTACTTATAAACATAAAAAGATCTCCGAGGTCTTTAATTTTAGTCAGTAAAGATATTCTACTATTAGAATACTTCATCAATTATTTCAGTGGATTCTTCACTACTGACGATTCTTAAAAGACAATGTAATGATTTTCTAAATTATATGCTCTTATTCAACTGCTGTTGGCATACGTAATTCAGAGAAGTCCTGGGGACGCTGGTGTTACGCATGTTAACCTCAATAACCACAACAGTTCCCTTGGTCTTAAAGCAGTCAGGCTGAGATGTGATGAGTTTTTTATCTTTGAAAATTAACCATACACGTATATTTCATTATGAAAATATAATTATGCCAGGCAAATATAGTATGTTGAGACTGTCCTAAGTCCACAAAAGTACTTTTCAGCAGTCCAGGGATCAGCTGCAAAAATAAAGCATGGCAGAATGATGAGGCATAAGAGTCAGTAAGTTTATGGATTATAAACATGGGGATCAAGAAATTCTCAAAAGTTATACAAGTTTCTTATACATGAGAAGAGCTAACAGTGCAAGCTCACTATCTGCCAAACACAAGACTAAGAACACAACAGCCAAGTTTCACAAAAACCATTACAGCCTTTCATTTCATCCTTACTTAAATAATAAAAAGCATTACATATTGGTAACACATGTTTTAAGAAATATTGGCTGTGTGTAATTAAAGACATTCAATACCAAATCTCTCAGAATTAAAACCTGGGTTTTAAAAATAATCCTGGTCGTATTGTTGATCTATAATCTGCCATATCTGTATGTTTTGAATGTTTAAACAATTGATCTATACAAATAAAATGTCTAAAACTAGAAGTAGTTTTACTTCAGATTGAGTGCAGATTTAATTTGGTAGGTAGGGAAACACTAACACATGACAACATAATGGCAGAAGTGTAATAACCCTAAAGTAATAACAGTATTCGATAGGTTCTTGAATTTACTTATAAGAAATAAAATTCTATCAACACAAGTTATAATTTTTTTTTTATTTTTTTTTAAATCACACCAACAGTCAATAAATTTCCTTTAAAAATATTCAGTTCTAAACCGTGGTGAAATACTTCTTCATTTTGAAATTATTATTTAAAAAAAAAAATTCTACTCTATAAGAGAACATGGTGTCTATGCAATCATATGGCAAGCAGGGTTATGAGATTTATACTGAGAAACAGGAAACACACAATGATATGGGTGAAATCTGTGAACTTTTTTTTTTTTTTTTTACTAAGAACTGGAAGAGTAATAATATAGGTAATAAAGAAGAATATAGTTATTACTACTCTGAAGACCAAGATTCCAGCTTTCACTTTTTTCAGAGCAAGGCATATAAGAGCTCATTATATGTCAACACCAAATACGAGCAATACTTAATTTGCTCAGAGGCCATACTGCTCACCAAGACTGGCATTTGAAGCATTACCATAGCAGTAAACACACACATCCTGCTGATACACCAAACAACAAAGCAATCTCATTCTTACTACATCACTAAAGAACATTGTATCAAATATGTGTTGCTAAAACCCTGAGAGACTGCATGACAGAAGCAACAAATGTTATCTAAGAATTATCTGGGCAGTGAGAGAGAGCAGAACGAAACCCCTCTTTCAGAATCAATAAGCAGGAGACAACTCCAAGGTACTGAAAAGACACAAACTCTGAAAGGCAAGATCTTCCCTCACTGCGGATGAATGCAGCGGAACAAGTCCATTAACACCAGATACAATTTTTGCGTAACTTCAGTTGCAAGAGAAGTGCATCAAAAATGTAACAAAATTATTTCCATTTACGCAGACCAGGAGGACACCAACCTTGATCACTTCTGCTTTTCCCCATGTTAGCTCCAGATAGTAACTTGTCCCTGTAACAAGTAACAAATCCTTTGCAATGTCCAGATATAAAAAATGGCCTCGTGTTAAAAAAACTTCACATCTTTTGCAAGCTCTCAAAGCATCAGACAGCTTTGTATGGGAAAAAATAACTGCCTTCATCAATACCATCAGCGAACTAGTTAACTTCATCCATGAAAACCCAGCCAGCCTTCAACTCTTCCAACTACTCAGAAGCTTCTCCTGCACTCAAATGCAAGGCTAAGCAACATACACACATTTTTCCAAAAGGAAGAATTACCGGATGGAGTTCCTCATTAGTGCAAATAACCTAATTCTCAATAATTGATTAATCTCTTCAGAGACAAAGCAACAGCATGAAATAGCATTTGAGTGATGCTTTTCATCACAGAATTGTCCTCAACCGTGCAGTACAAGAACCACAGAAAAACATGCCTGAACATAACAATGAACACATTTTCGACTTCTTAACAAGATACGGTTTTGTTAAAAATGCTAAAGACTTCTTCCGTTTCCCAGTTTGTCCTCCTCTCAGATTTAATCTTTCCCTTCTCCCCAAAAAACTCTAAAGCTTTCAAAGATTCGTCTCCATTAAGTGAAAACCAAGTTTGAAGAATAAGTTATTGAAAGTTATGACTTGCACAGCATCTCAAAAATGGGAAAGACGTACTCAACCAGATCAAATCAAGAGGTGAAGCATCAAAAGGTCAGATTTTATTGTTTGAATTTTCCACTACTTAGGTTTCAAGATTAGTGACCTATAAGCTAATACAGAAAAAAATAGACTATAAATTTAAACTCCCAAGAAGGGCACCACAATTTCATAAGCAGCTTAAAAAAAAAAATCCGAGTTACCAAATTCCCTCAAAAGCACACTACTTAACATCTAGCACTGAAGGGAAAAAAGAAAAAAAGATGACTCCAACTCTAAAATTTTAATAAATATAATAAAGTTGTAAAGGATAAGTAAAAGATTAGATTATATTTTTAAAGAAGTAATTTTGAAAGAACATATAAGATACAGTTACTGAAAGCCATGTTATATAGTATTCAATGTTTCCAACAAAGAGAGGGAAGTTAACTTTTATTCTACCACCGTGTGACACAAAATACAGTGCAGCCATTAAGGCACTCTATTAGTGCATGGAAAGCAGAAAAATGAAGCTGCTCCATTTAGTTGCACTCGCTCATCCAACTGAAATAAAGATTATTTCCTCTTCTAAAATTAACGTGTTTAATTCCCATCTAAGTAGCCTAGATACTAAACTGTTTAACAAAAGAAAAACAAATAAAAGATTAACCATTTGAACAAGCTTCTTGCATCTCAATCATGGACAATAAATCAAGTTGATACTAAGTAATTTTTAAACACAACATGATCTGTAGTGCCTGGATTCCTTAATGCACATTAAGGAATTACTTTAAGGAATGAACATTAATGTATTCCTTGCATTTAGTCAATTTTGCATGTTTTAATTCTTGCCCACCTATACTTTAAGAATCGGCCCATCAGACTGCTCTGCTAGTTCCAAGGCACAACACACTGCTCTGTGAGATCAATCAAATGAAGCTCAGGTTTCTCTGCCATGAGGAAAGTGCACTTTAACAGAATGAGGGAGGGAGGACAGTGGCTGGTCCACATAGAACAACGCATCCCTGTGAGACTACTACGAATCCTGGTGTCTTGTACTGAAAAGGCCGCTGTTTCTCCTCCCCTCTAGCCAAACACAAAGGCTTTGTGTAGTGCCTCCCCAGAGCAGGAGAGAGAGACAACGCAACACACAGGAATACACAGAAGCTGTCAATCTCCTGTTGTAGAGTATCAATTCATTCCCACTGGATAAACAAGTCTTAGCTAACACAGAAAACACAGTAGTATATTAATATACCATATAGTGCAACTTCACAGGCTGAGCAAATGTTTAACCTTCTGTACACATATATCTAGAACTGGCAGAAGCTGATCATTTAGAAATCAGCTTCGAACAGGGAAAACTCCACTCACCTCCCTCTTCTGTCATACTCAAAAATCTTTCAGTCGCATTGGAAAAAACTCCTTGGAATTTGCGATGTTAGTGGTAACAGAGCCTGCAGCACGCAGCAGCAGTACCATGACTACAATAAATCTAACCAACATCATGATATTCCAGTTGCTCAGTTTGTTCTTCTCATTCGTTTCCCATTGTTTCCAAAATAGGAAGTTTAAAAAGATCCTGAACTTCAAGAGCATAATGGCCCATCAGAAATATATCAGAAAAGAACAAAGTATTTGTCAGAAGCACTTGATTCGATCTTCACATTTTTTTAAACTACATCTTGATGCACTGTTTTCAAAATAACTTTTGATCAATGAATATACATGCTCCTCTAGCCAAACTTTCCTATATATCATTTTTTTACAAGCCAAACAAATTTAAAAGCATACTTCTGCTTTAAAAGGTTAAGAAAGTTTTAATACTTTGTGAAGTGCATTTCACACTGCAAAACAAAGGAATCATCATCAATAAAGTATTCTGTGCAATTTAACACAGAATAAATATGTTGGATACCTTTGCCCCATGAGTTCACATCATTAAGACCCCCCCAAAAATTTCCAAAACCAAGTAAGAGCAGCAAAATAAGCTCTAACCTTTTGTTTTCTCAGATACAACAGCTAAAAAGAACTAACATACCGACAAGCACAGCATGTGTTCAACAGAGGCATGGCATTACCTACACAAGAATATATAAAAATTCTACTCATTTTCTCCAGAACCACAACATGGAAACTAATCACTCACTTTAAGGCTAACATGATTCTAACATAAATAGAATACGTTTTATTTTAGGGCTCTCAACCTTCTTCTCAATACAGCTTACTAATTCTGAACATTTAAGCTGAAACTCAACTGGTTCTGCACATGCAGTCTAAGAAAGCCATTACAACCTATCGTGCAACTAATTTTCTATAGTCCTTTCGACTTTACTTATCAATAAAGTAGAAGGTTCTCAAAAGGCTGTGCTATAGTCAGGGGTCTTGCCTTTGTGTCCATTTCCTTCTTCCCCTCCCTCCCCCCAGAATAATACATTAATATTATTAATATTTGCAGATCCATCCCCACTCACACTAGCAGTTGTTCCCAACTGCTCTGGCTCACAGCAGAGGTTAGAAACCTCGTACCAATCTTTATCGTCTTATTGCTTTTGCTCTAGAGTGACAATAAAAGTACGAGGTTGCAGTTGCAGCTCCAGAGATCATCTGTAGATTTAGGAATGAGGCTATTTTCCCCCCCCCTCCTTTTTTTTTTTAAGCTAAAAGTATGTAATGTTTTTTGAATTTCTTCCATATGCAGTTTATACGTTTACTCTTATCACCGTAGCGAGTGCATCCGCGGCCTAGCCAGGCATATCTGTATTCATACATTGATGCAACTGCTGTTAATGGCTCCAGCACTTAAAGCGCTAGACGACAAACAGCCCGATTCCCCATCCAGCCTTGCCCACATATGCATCCGCTACACGCATGCCACAATTAAAGCACTGGAAATATAGAAGCAGCTATTTTAAAACGGGGATGTTTCGCCGCCAGAACACGTAAATAGCTGTACCGTTTGCCTCCTTGCAGCAAGTGGGAGGGACAAAAAAAAAATCTCGTGCCCATAAATTTGAATTCTCC
>NW_009259968.1:0-2097 GCF_000687185.1 Egretta garzetta
CTGCTAAGCGCTGGCAATAGCTTTGAGTGAGCAGAAATCACAGTCTGCTCACAAATGTGTCAGAAGAGGGAGACTGAGAGTACCCAGAGATTTGTCATGAATTAACTGATGTGAGACACGGCCCAGGGTTTGTAAGGTGCAGGGGAACTGACATGTCAGTGCAACATGATAAATAGTTGAAATCCTCTGGATAAGTGTTACCATCAACTACTCCACTTCAGTTTTTGGGCAGGCACAGTATTTCAATCACTTCTCTGAACACTTGCACCAGAGAAATCACAAAGACTGTGCAAGTTGTACAAACTTGTTAGGCCATGGGACCATAGTTTCTGAATCGCCCTGCAACTGCTTGCGTGGGTGCTTGTAAAGGATGCTCTTCAGGTGCGGGGCTGGTTCAGGCTGCTGATGCTAAATCAGCTGGGGTCTGTACGTGCCTGAGCAGACCTGGAGAGTGCTAACGTGCTTCTCATGGCTCCCTTTGCCCGCCATACCCAGACCTCTGGGGCTTTCCCGGTGCTTCAGGCTGTAGCCAGCAGGTAGTGCAGGGCCGTGCAATATTGCTCTCCATCTCCAGCCAGTTCCCTCCCTCTCCCCGCCCACCCCCTTCTCAAGCCTGATGCAAATGCATTACTTATTGATTTTGATGTGACATTCAGTTTATCTCGTACCCTTCTTAAATTTTCTTTTCTGGCCTCGTTGCAGATTTTTGCCATCCAAGTGCAGAGGTGCCGACTGTGGGTGCAGGGAGGGAAGCGTCAGAAATTGAGAGCCCGGCTTGGGGGGAGGCAGGGACCCATCTCACCCAAGGGGCCCCAGGGAAGCTGCTTTAGGTTTTAGGAGCCCATGAGGCCCCGACCCGGGTGGTAGAATCACAGTAATAAATAAAAAGTACAGTTTAAAGCTGCAGCGAAGACAAGTTAGGAGTGTAAATTAGAAGCCTAAATCCTACTCGACAGCTCTTAAGATCTGGGGCAATGATTTGAGCCACATGTCTGATTACAGTAATGGCATATTTTAATGTTGCTTGTAACCAAGCTTAATCTTCACCGTACTCAGTACCTCAGCGTCTACAAAGGGCAGTCTCTGCATTACAAGCCTGGGGAGCTGGTGTGGGCAGAGGAGCCCAAGGCCAGCGTTACTCTGGGGAACAGGGGGCAGGATCAGACCTTCTAATTCTGAGCAGAGGCTGAAGGTTTCTGTGGTTATAGGGGAAGAGAGAGCTGCTAGGGCAATTAACAGCCTGGTTTCTGGTGAGCAGACCTTTCTAAGGGCCGGGGAGACATGCCTGAGCAGCCATTTCAAAAACAGCCTGAGCTGTGCAGCGCTCAGTGGGTCCTGCCACCCACATCACCCCTGCTCCGCATGGCAGGGCTGATTTACCCAGCCTGAATTGGGATGCCAGGGCTCTGTCAGTGGCTCCGGACATGCCTCCATCCCAAGGAAGAGTTTGCGAAACTTCATTCATTCCAATTTTCACTAATTGTTACTGATGGTTAGTCCACACGTGCTTCAAACTCTGCTGGACACGGCACCTTTGTGCACTGCTTTTCATGTGAGCACCGCAGAGCGTGGCAGGAGTTGTTGAGTTCAGAGATGTTATTGAAAAAATAATCAGCTGAGGAATATAGAGAATTGGGGAGGGGGGACTCAGTTTTGCTTTTTTTTTTTTTTAACTGTTTTTCTAAATATTGTGGGGCATGTTGCGGAAAAATTTTAGCCATCTGTTGAACGGATATTAGTAAAGTGGAGACTGTGTTAAAAATAAAGTGCCAGGTTGTCCTCTGCAGAAAGTTAATAAAAAGAAGGAAGTGAAAGACTGCTCATTATTTTTAATGACTTTGCTTTCCAGCAGAGTGCCTGTATCTCCCTGCCTTTACATTCTGCCTTATTTCAGTTCATTACAGCACATTCAACTGCTCTGGAGAATGATGGCTTTGTTCTAAAGCACTGAATTTATCAAGAGGCCCCAGCTCAAGCTGGCCAGGCTGTTAATCACAGCCCCGCTGCCAGGAGGAGGATGCCGAGAAGAGCCCGATGCATGGTGCGTCCAGCCCGGACGGCTGGGAGCTTTTTGGGGGGGAGAGGTGGGCCGGGTGC